>NC_089786.1:10310000-10367500 GCF_040412425.1 Macrobrachium rosenbergii | reverse complement strand
GGAAATGCTTGAGCGATAATATAGTGATGGGGTTCTTTTTATTTTTTTCTTCAATTTTATCATTTTAGTTTTTGTTCTATACACTTGCAAAAGAGTGTTTTCTTGTTTATTAATAATAGTCATGGTTTTCATATATAACGCAATTTCAGAATGGATAGATTATCAAATGCTGGATTATTTTTGGGAGTGGGCTGTGATGTATGTGTAATTGTAAGGTATACAATTTTTCTTTATAGGTTCTTAGAATAATGTCGAAGGTCGTATTTCCAAATTTTATTTTTAATATCTTATAAAGGATTTTTATGGTTTTGTCACTTTTTTTCTATGGAAGGGCCAACAAAATCGAGCTTTACACGTTTCCGTAATTATGATAAATTTAGCTTTTCCTGTTTCTTATTTTTATCTGACTAATTTTAAAGTTCATTTACATGTTCATTCATTACATTTTTGGAAACCACGTTCAGACTCTCTCTCTCTCTCTCTGAATAATGTTTTCAAATAGTCCCTATTTCTATACAGCAATAACGCAATTACTCCTCTCCCACCTCTCTCTCTCTCTCTCTCTCTCTCTCTCTCTCTCTCTCTCTCTCTCTCTCTGAGTATATTTACGTTTATTTGCATAAGCTGTTGCCAGTCATGCTGGTTGAGGCGGTCTCCTCTTGACGATTCGGCAACCAATACACAAATTGGCTTGAATTTGAAGCCAGTGAAGCTTGAATTGATTCGAGTCGAATTCACTGAGATTTCGAATTTCCCTGTTGTGAGTTTTTGCGTGTTCATAACACTCCAACGCGTTTTAAAATGTTTCCTTTATTCCTGTCAAGGGTTCAAGGCTGTCTTGTGTTTCCTACAGTCACGATTTTCGAGGGACAGGTTTTAAAGTGCGGTTTTTTTTTTTTTTATCCCGCATAAGTAGTTAGTCTTCAAATGTCCTTCTTTTTGTAGAAATAACGTTTGTCTTCATCAGCTTTCACTTGTATTTACAGTATATGTTTCACCAAAACACCGTGAACTTTTTACACACACACACACACACACACACACACACACATATATACATATACACATATATATATATATATATATATATATATATATATATATATACACACACACATGTGTTTGGGTGTGTATGTTTATACAGTATGTGAACACATGTGTTTATGTAAATATAACATGGGGACACAGGAAAAACATTAGATCCTGTTAAAGTAAAAATAAATATACCTTAGGACATAAGTAGAATATCGATTAGACCCTGTCAAGGAAAAGTAAGTATAACATAGGATAGGAGAAAAATATTTACTAGATAACTTCAAGTAAAACTAAGTAAATATAATATATCGACACAAGAATATTGATTAGATCATGTTAAGTAAACGTAAATATAATATAGGGACAAACGAATCAGGGTAGTAATAAAACTAACGTGAGAGAAACACATGCAATTGAACCAAGAGCGAAGTGAAGCATTTCCTCTAACGCGGCCTTCAAGTAGGATAATATGATGTTGCACTGTATCGGAATCAACTGGCAACTTGGCGAGGCGGGAAAGTGACGTCACTGTATTTTTCCCGCCTTATAAAAGATTGTCTGCTCTCGAGTCGACTTTCCTGTGTCTTTGTGTATCCGAGATGCATGTATCCTGGTCCACCTAGCCCTTCGGATCCTCTTTTGTGGTATTCGGTTCTGAAATCACCTTGAGTTGGGTTGACATCGGTGACTGTTTGGTTGTTTATATATATATATATATATATATATATATATATATATATATATATATATATATATAATATATATTTATGACATACTTGTTTATTTCATTACTGATGCTTACACTGTGTATTAACGCCCATGTAGATGGATGCGTGTATGTGATTTTTTTTTTCTTCAGTAATGCTATACCTACATAGATGAATGGTTCATTTAATCGATCGACTTCATGGAACAAGAGTTGTTTAATTTCAATGAAAAGCGGATTGAAGTCGAGAAAAATGTGAAAATACTGATATGCTTTGGCTTAGCTAATATCTTTTTCGTCTATCAAAAATGGGATGAAGGATTTTGGACAAAAAAAAAAAAAGGTAGAGGCTGGGGAGTTGCGTTTTAGTTTTCTGTAAAAAAACTATTGATATGGCTTTTTGTCTGTCCGTCCGCCCTCAGTTCTTAAAAACTGCTGAGGCTAGAGGGCTGCAAATTGGTATATTGATCATCCACCCTCTAGTCATCAAACATACCAAATTGCAGCCCTCTAGCCTCGGTAGTTTTTATTTTAAAATTAGCCATGATGCAAAGATCGTGCGTTTGCCAACAACACAGGCCACCACTCGGCTGAGAGTTTCAAACGTGCACTGAGAGCTGTCAAACGGAAAACTCAGTTTGCGCTGAGCCGAAGGAACTTCGGCGCATTTTTTACTTGTTTACTTTAAGATTTGAAGGGATGCATTTGTTACTGCTGACTGAGTTTAAATTTAGAATTTTTACACAGTAATTGTGGGATTGCGAACAGAGAAGAATATACGTATTCATTGTTTATCTATATTTAGAAACTGTTTGCTGGTCCGCTGGCATAGTGTTTAGTGTCATGGCATGCCACACAGATGCCGCGGGTTCGCGTCTCCCCCAGGGCGATGAAAAATCACTGGCTCTGTATCGTGATAAGTTAACGCTGCAGTGTGGGGGTCTGAGGTGAGAGGTTGAAACCAACATTCTTTGGAAGCTTGGATTTCAAGTCAGTGGCTCCTTTCGGTGTGCTTGTTCCATGTGAATTCTACATAATGAATAGGTTTCATAATAATAATAATAATAATAATAATAGAAAATTAAGTCATCACTGATATTATGTAGGAGTTGTAGTTGAATATGTAAATGATTTATTTAAAAATGTTTCTGATATGGTATTCATTAATGAGCATTGACAGTGTTTTCTTGTACCAATCGACATGCTGTTTAATATAACATTATGTAATCAAATTATCGATTTCTAAATGCTGGTGTTTGTTTTAGTAACTTTGATTTTCTTTGTAATTAACTGAGAAATGTTAATTAATACAGTTAAGTAAGAACGTTGTCCCGTCTGGAATTTTTCTCATCATTGGCTTTGTTATTATTATTATTATTATTATTATTATTATTATTATTATTATTATTATTATTATTATTATTATTTTCAGGCAAGTTGAGAAGAGTATTGGATTACTTATCAGTGTAAGAATAGCTTGATTTAAATAGCCTAGATTCTCATACACAGATATAAACTGGTCTTGTAATTTTTAGGTCTTACTGTTAGAGAGAGAGAGAGAGAGAGAGAGAGAGAGAGAGAGAGAGAGAGAGAGAGAGAGAGAGAGAGAGAGAGAGAGAACTTTAATTTTATATTGAAGATTTTGTCATATGATTTGAGTAATAAAAAAATTGATTCTACACCGATTCTTTACTAACAGTGCATTATTCTCTGCGTGTACATTTTAAATGACAATAACAATAATATTACTTAATATATAAACGAGACCGATCGTGTCGTTTGCATTTTTCCTACACAAGCTTTTAGCTAATGAGACCTTGTTTAAACATATCTTATGTGTCTGCATTTTGACTTTAATGAAACCCTTTTCTTTAATAATAATAATAATAATAATAATAATAATAATAATAATAATATAATATTTTAATTTGCATTTTGAGGAACACCGGGTGTTTGAAAGTCTTTCTTATTTTACTTTGAAAATATTTTATATATAAATGTGGATTTTAATACACAAATAATAATAATAATAATTAATAATAATAATAATAATAATAATAATAATAATAATAATAATAATAATAATAATAATAAACATATTTTATTTGCATTCTGTTTACACGTGTTTTTGCTGCCTATATCTTCACTAGAAAATTTTTTTTTAGAATGTGCTATTGTTTTGTTACCTGGATCCTAATGAAACCACAAAGGTTGCCGTCGTTAACTTTCACACCGCCATAAGCTGAGAGAGAGAGAGAGAGAGAGAGAGAGAGAGAGAGAGAGAGAGAGAGAGAGAGAGAAATTCGAACGGTGGTTAACCACAAGTTATTCGAAAATCATCTGAAGGTGCCCTTGGTAATAGTCGTTACAACGTAACTCCTCGCCGGAGAGTGAGTGCTTTGGATGGGGGTCCTCATTGGATTATTATTATTATTATTTTTATTATTATTATCGGCACCTCACCTGTTCATTTTATTATAATTATTATAATTATTGATGTTGTTTCTGCCGTATCGTCTAGCTATTTCACTATATTATTGATTAGTGTTGATAAATTATTATTATTATTATTATTATTATTATTATTATTATTATTATTATTATTATTATTGGCACCTCACCAGTTCAATTTATTATAATTATTGTAAGAATTAATGTTATTTTCATATCGCCCTGCCATTTCAATATATTATTATTATTATTATTATTATTATTATTATTATTATTATTATTACTGTCAATATAATGATGGTCGAAACTTTATTTACTTGCATATAGAATAATTAGGTCCCAATCCACCTCACTGTAATTCATGAAGGTCTTTCTCACTTTCTCCGAATCAGTTTTCTTATCAAAGTAAGACGTCAGGAAAACTTCAATACTGATGGATTTTTCCACGAAGTTCCCCTCCAAATTTCCAAAGATTTTTCTTTCTTTTCTTTCAAGGAAATCGACAAACGATAACTGAAATGCGTGTTTTGTTACCATTATCAACACGCTTATCTGCAAGGCCATTAGGCTGTTCCTGCAGTGCAGCAGTAAGGTTCTTTATAATCTCGGCTGGTTGCAAAGTCGACGAAGTTTGGGAACAGGAGTGGCCCTGGAATTGAGAGAGAGAGAGAGAGAGAGAGAGAGAGAGAGAGAGGGAGAGGGGTGTTATTTTATTGCTGTATAGTAATGTCAACTATTTAAAATCATTATTCAGAGAGAGAGAGAGAGAGAGAGAGAGAGAGAGAGAAGGGGAGTTGTTATTGCTGTACAGTAATATCAATTATTTGAAATCATTATTCAGAGAGAGAGAGAGAGAGAGCGTTATGGTTTCATAGTAATATCAGCTATTTAAAATCATTATTCAGAGAGAGAGAGAGAGAGAGAGAGAGAGAGAGAGAGAGAGAGAGAGAGAGAGAGAGAGAGAGAGAAACTGTATTTTTATGAATACAAGGAGGTCCCAGGTACCTGGAATACCAGGGGATTAGCATAATGCGCGCAGGTGCGCCGTTGTCCTGAAGTGGGTCATCATCACGTGTTTAGATGTCTTTTCGGACGAGGACAAAGGACAGAGAGAGAGGAAAACCGGTATTTCAGGAAGTCTTTTTCTGTCTGTCTGTCTGTCTGTCTCTTTCTCTAAGTTGTGATTTCCATCTCTCTCTCTCTCTCTCTCTCTCTCTCTCTCTCTCTCTCTCTCTGTAGGGATATCCATATCTCTCCCTCTTTCTTTTCTTTTTGAATAATGATTTCAGATATCTGAAATGTAACGCTCTCTCTCTCTCTCTCTCTCTCTCTCTCTCTCTCTCTCTCTCTCTCTCTCTCTCTCTCCCTCCTGAATAGTGATTTTAGATTTTAAATATACCATACAGTAATAACTCTCTCTCAAATAACGATTTTAGATTTTAAATATACCATATAGTAATAACGCCCCCCCTCTCTCTCTCTCTGTAAAGTGATTTTAGATTTTGAATGTACCATACAGAAATAACACCCCTCCTCTCTCTCTCTCTCTCTCTCTCTCTCTCTCTCTCTCTCTCTCTCGTTTTCCTTGGATCTTCTTTTTCATCTCTCCTCTAGTTTCGTTTATCTTAAGTTACGCTCTACACATGTCGCCCTTTCCGCATTTTTCTTTCTTTGTTGTTTTCCTCCGGTGCTCAATTTGCAGAACCGTCCTCTCAGGTTTCCCCTGGACCTTGTTCATCTGCTTCCTTCTTCCGAGAGTTCGGGAGATATGGCTGTTATGACTTGAATGTTTGTTTTGGTCGCTGTATCTTGGCGTTACATTCTCTTCAGAAGGCGCTTAATGGCTCTGCTGTGTGTGTCCCTAGGTGACATTGCTATTTGCTCTTGTATACGTAAGTATTTGAATATTTTGTTCCCAGGCCGATGTCTTGTATAATTGTTCCAGCCTTGTTAATAAACCTGAAAGTATTTAGGCAATTATTGCCTATCTTTTTATCCGTGCGAGGACAATAATGTGCTTCCTCTGTGATGGGGCGTGCATGTATATGCAGGCAGCCAGTGTTGTTTCTTTAAAAACAATAATAATGAGTATTTCTGTGGAATTCTTCCAAATTCCAGCTTTAGATTTTAAAAACTCTTTTCATTGTCAATATATAAATAATGCGTCTCGAAGTTGTCTGTATAATTTTGAACACGGAAGCAAACAGTTGCGATTACGTCGGTAAGAGTTCTCTTCAGTATTAAACCTGTTTTAGGCCTCTTCCAGTGTCTTGTCTTCTGGGGATATTCTCTTCAGGATGCACGTTGTAATAAAGAGCAACTGAAATCATTAACTTTACCGCATTCCTTATTATCAGCCACGGTAAACGTATAATATTCTTTGAGACTTTTCTCGCTATTATCAGTCGACGTGAACAGAAACATTCATTCAGACTGTGCTTTCAGCCATACCTCGTTTTTATAAACATATATGAAGTAATTATAAATCAAGACTCCTATATACGCGTATATGTCAGTTTTATGAGCAGGAAAAACTTCATAGAAATCCAATATCCTCTCAGGTTTGTCCTAAAACACCCACGTGGCTACCTCTTCCCGCAAGCACTCTTTGAAAACCAGCAGCTCTTGGATTGAATGGTTTGGTTGCTGCTTCCTTCCCTCTGCTGACAGGGTTTGGAACTCTCTTCCTGCTCCCGTTTTTCTTGACCTTTTCAACCTTCTATCATTTATCGATTAATTGTTTTCTTCAGAGTCAATCCCTACTCAACATCCTTCCATATTTTACCTTCTCATCTTCGTGCCTGGGCTAGATAAGGGCATTAGGTTAAGATCACATTGATCTTTTTAATACCAGAGAGAGAGAGAGAGAGAGAGAGAGAGAGAGAGAGAGAGAGAGAGAGAGAGAGATACTGGGTTCATGTACTGTTGGTAAGGCTAAAGTATGGAAGTGAAAGTACGGTGCTGGCCAACCAATTTGGATACTTAATGGCAATTTACCTTAAAGGGAGGAATGCAGGGAATAAAAAACATTAAGGGAGTGGGGGCAGAAGGTGCCCACAGGAGCATAGCTGGATACTCTTAAGGGGAGAAATGACTGAAGAGGCAGCGATGAAAGGGTGAACGTAGAGGAGAAAAGGAATTGATTGAACTTGAGTTGAAAAAAAAAAAAATAATGCAGGAACATTTGCAACCTGCTCTGGCTATTAAGGCGAGAATTGATGGGTGTTGCTGGGAGAAGGGAGAAGATTGTAGAGGGGAAAAAAAGATAATTATTAGAGGGGAAAATAATAGACCGGTGGAAATGTAATTAAGGTGAGATTTGCGAAAAACAAGGGTATTGGAGTGAAAGTAAAGAGACCAGGTTATATAAAGGAAAATGGCGGCTTTGGCAGCGAATGTAGAGAGAGGAAAAAAGATGAAATGGAGAAAGAAAAAAGAAAAAATTGTTATAATGCGTGACTGGAATAAAAGACGAGGTTAAATAAATTAAGAAAAGAAAGAAATTACGTAAGATTGCACAGAAAAAAAACATGAAAAGGAGAGACAAAAGGAGAAACTCAGGGTAGATGTAGGAATAGAAATTTAAAGAGAAAGCAAGAGAAAAGAAGAGAAATACCAATACAAATTATATTCAAAGGCAGAGTAAAATATCGAACAAAGAGGAAAAGAAAATAAAGTAAAAGAAAATAACAGGAAAGAAAAGAAATAACAGAGGAGAAATAGTGGTCAGGCGTGTTCTTGGTCTGTTGCGATGCACAACGGCAGATCAAGTGAAGGCTTGCAGAGAGGTTCAAGTCTCTAGTCACTGATTACGCAAAAGTTGAATTCAGTATCTTTTATCGGTTCGTTTTTAGTTTTCTGAAAAGAAAACTATTGTGCCGGCTTTGTCCGTCCACACTTTTTTCTTTCCACCCTCAGATCTTAAAAACCACTAAGGCTAGAAGGCTGCAAATCGGTACGTTGATCATCCACCTTCCAATCATCCAACATACCAAATTGCAGCCCTCTAGCCTCAGTAGTTTTTTTTTTTATATTTTATTTAAGGTTAAAGTTAGCCATAATTGTGCTTCAGGCAGCGATATAGGATAGGCCACCACATGGCCGTGGATAAAGTTTCATGGGCCGCGGCTTATATACCTTTATACCGAGACCACCGAAACATAGATCTATTATCGGTGGCCTTGATTATACGCTGTAGCGGCTATACAGAAAACTCGATTGTACCGAAAAAACTTCTCCGTATTTTTTACTTGTTTTAGTTGTGTTTTGTTATTTTTGATGTGCTTAGCCAAACTGGATATACAGCTATGCGTGGGTAGCTCATATACATAGGTGCATGTGCATTACGCAATTATACGGTACATACATACATACATAACAGCTCTCCTAGGGCTGGCCCGAAGGATTAGATTTATTTTACGTGGCTAAGAACCAGTTGGTTACCTAGCAACGGACCTGCGGCTTATTGTGGAATCCGAACCACATTATGGCGAGAAATGAATTTACCTTACCGACTCCCACACACATTATGTATACTATATACTTTGTGTATATATATATATATACACATATATATATATATATATATATATATATATATATATATATATATATATATATATATATATATATATATATATATATATATATATATATATATATATATATATATATATATATATATATATATATATATATATATATATACAGTATATACAGTATATATATATAACATTTGTGATCGTAAACTGATGAACTGATTGTGAATAATAAGTAAGTTTACAGATATTGTTGCATTAAGCTGGCCTAGTGCCAAAACGGTTATTTGATTTCATAAACCTCCCCCCCCATTTATCTTTATACTGTATATTATACAGATTTCTAAGATTCACCTCATTCCGTGAAACAATAAATTTTTAGCCTGCCGTTTGATTGCCTGCATAGTTCATCTCTCAAAATTGTTATGAATAAGTATTATTATTATTATTATTATTATTATTATTATTATTCAGAAGATGAACCCTATTCATGATGATAATAATAATAAAACTCCATTAATGTTATTATGCACACCCGACTCTGCAACACTGATCAAGTACTCTTTCTCAGGTTCTGTAATACGACACGAGAATATTGGTTTGCAAGTTGATGTAAAAGGAGAGACCTCGTGTGTGTATGTGTGTGTGTGTGTGTGTGTGGGCGCGCGCACGTGTGTGTGAGAACTCCTAGGTAAAGGAAAGTTAACGTTGTCAGATTTCGTTCCTCGTGCCTTTGTTGGGAAGGTTACCGGCTGACAAACTGGTTTTTCTCATTTGTTTGTTTCGCTTGCTCCCCCACCCGGTTTTTTGTTTACAAACATTATTTTGCCCTGAATGGCAGACTGCGTCGGGGCGGGTTAGGCAGCCATGCGTTTAAAGTTGTGGTTGTTATTGTTATTGTATAATAAATTATTATTATTATTATTATTATTGTTGTTGTTGTTGTAGCTTTTTGTTATTGTGATTTTTCGTATAATAATAATAATAATAATAATAATAATAATA
Organism: Macrobrachium rosenbergii; assembly: GCF_040412425.1. NCBI lineage: Eukaryota > Metazoa > Arthropoda > Malacostraca > Decapoda > Palaemonidae > Macrobrachium > Macrobrachium rosenbergii. Next base: position 10,357,765 of record NC_089786.1, on the reverse strand, counting down.
ATAATAATAATAATAATAATAATAATAATACCTTTTTTCTAGTATGCTGTAATATTTACGGAGACGTGTCGAGTAATAAATTGTAACTTAATAATTTTATGATCATCACTGTCAGTAGCCTAAGTAGTAGCAGTATTAAATCTATCTCTTGCTGTTGGTCTTTGCCATTGCAAATAAAACTCCAAATTCTATGAATAAACATAAAAACCGCAGTTGTTTTTAAGAATCAACTCAAATACCGGATTGCCGCTCCCAATGATGTAGACATGACGCTAATGTATTCTTCTTAATGATGATGGAAGCAAGCTACTCGTTCGAAAATTATTAATCAGAAGATCAAATGCGACTATCTTCAAGTGTAGTTGATTTCTCTCTCTCTCTCTCTCTCTCTCTCTCTCTCTCTCTCTCTTGATGGTGCAGCTATCTCGTTTCTTTTTCTAATTAAGACATTTATTGTTATCGCTCTTTTATTATGTTATATTCTCTCTCTCTCTCTCTCTCTCTCTCTCTCTCTCTCTCTCTCTCTCTCTCTCTCTCTGTCCCTTGATGGTGCAACTTGCTCGTTTCTTTGTTATTATTAAGATAAGACAGTTATTGATAACGCTTTTCCTTTGCATTTTTTATTCTCTCTCTCTCTCGTGTTCAACTTTCTCGTTTCTTTCCGTTCTTATCAAGAGTCATTGATAACGCTTTTCCATTATATTTTTTCATTCTCTCTCTCTCTCTCTCTCTCTCTCTCTCTCTCTCTCTCTCTCTCTCTGATAACTATCCACATTTGTAATGACACTTGGCCTTAAATACTCAATTTAAATGAACAGATCTTTAGAAAAGTAACAAGCAAATCCATGAACATTTTCTTTATTCTGGTTATTTAGTTTTTTTTTAAATCTTCACTCTTTTGTTACTAAACTTCATTTCGTAAATAAACAAGCAAAAAATGTGCCGAAGTTTCTTCAGGGCAATCGAGTTTTCTGTACAGCGTATAATCAAGTCCGCCGAAAATAGATCTATCTTTCGGTGGTCTCGGTACATCGCTTTGTATGAGCCTGCTGCCCTTGAATATATATATATATATATATATATATATATATATATATATATATATATATATATATATATATATATATATATATATATATATATATATACATACATACATACATACATACATACATACATATACATACATACATACATATTATATGTGCAATATACGTATATATTCGCATTGCATTGGCGATTGTATATTTATATTTTACCTGAAAGCGAAAAACTCGGAACATATTTTTATTTATTTATTTTCCCAATTAACTTCCTGGAAGCGAGCAAACAAAGTTTGAAAGGACGCATTCCTGAGCCAGATGAGGAACAGTGCCTCATAAGTTCTCCAGCCGTGTAGAGGATCAGGGCAAGGGTCGCAAGTGCCCCCCCCCCCATTTTGCGTTTTATATTTTCCATAGGGGAAATTCCCTAGTTCCAGAGATTTTGCCTTGAGGTCCGGCGTCACTTGCAGAACCTTGCTATCCACGATTTTTACATTAATTAATCTCTCTCTCTCTCTCTCTCTCTCTCTCTCTCTCTCTCTCTCTCTCTCTCTCTCTCTCTCTCACGCAACCTGATCCTCCCCCTTCGTGTCTCTCTCTCTCTCTCTCTCTCTCTCTCTCTCTCTCTCTCTCTCTCTCATATTCCCCCTGATCACCCTTTCATCTCTCTCACCCTTTGCAGTCTCTCTCGCTTTCTTTACCTCTCAACCTCTTTTTCTCTTCCATGTCTTATCTCTCTCTCTCTCTCCCTTAGAAACACATAAATCCAAGAATTCATCTCCCCCTCCTACTTCGCTCTCTCTCTCTCTCTCTCTCTCTCTCTCTCTCTCTCTCTCTCTCTCTCTCTCTCATACACACCAATCCAAGGATCCCGGCCCCACTCTCCTCTCTCTCTCTCATATGCTGAAATCCTGGGATTTATGTGTGTGAAACTTAAATCCAAGGATCCCTTGCCCTCCTCTCTCTCTCTCTCATACCCATAAATCCAAGGGTCCCTTCTCCCTCCTACTTCTCTCTCTCTCTCTCTCATACACATAAATCCACGGATCCCTTCCCCACCTCCTCCCCTTTCTTTCTTATTCTTTAGCACGTGCCCTGCCACTTGTGGTCGCTTGGAGCTAAGTGGTGAAGTCCACTCTGTCCAGTTGGTCGAATTAGGACTGATAATCGCCTTCAATGGAGCGGCGCGTTGAAGGGTTCAGGATCCTATAGCCGCGAACAAAAGAGGATCTGATTCTGTGTTAAGCCTTGCCGTGATTCCTCCTCTTTTTCATTTTATTTATTTATTTTTTTTGCTACTGTAGAGTAGTTTTTTCTGACTTGTTTGTTTGTTGGAAAAGGGATCTTGTTTGGTCTTGCGTTTCGGCATGTTTGTATTTTATTGGGAAAATGATGTATTTATTTGTTAGTTTTTATATCATCCTTTAGCTCACACTTCTTTCGTTGCGATGCATAATCACCTTTTCGTATGCTGATTATGTTTCTTTCATTCTTAGATTAATGTAGTTTTATCATCCGGTTATTCTCACACTACAAGCCTTGAACCCAAAGGGGAAATAAATGAAGAACTCCGTATGGTATCCGAACCATACACGATCGACAGAGCAAGCTACCATAAACCACCATGTTGTAGGCATAATGTTATCGTTATAAAGGCTGTTGGTAGGATTTTAACCGTGTCGGTGCATTAGATTACCACAACAATGGTTTATAGTCAAACTATATCAGTTATTTGACCTTGATAATTATCTAGACAGTAGCTTCTACAATATTGTTGTTGTTATTTTATTATTATCATCATCATCAGCAGCAGATTTTATGTTCTTATCACGTTATTATTATTATTATTATTATTATTATTATTATTATTAGTAGTTAGTAGTAGTAGTAGTAGTAGTAGTAGTAGTAGTAGTAAGTAATATATGATTCTGCAATTAAATGAGAAATTAACGACTTAGTACGTTCGTAGACCGTATTAAATTCAAGTGGAGTTTGTATCCTTTTCACTTGAAATATCAGGCACCTACACACACACACACACACACACCCACACACACCTATATATATTTATATGCGTTTGTGTGTGTATGTATGAATAGAGAGAGAGAGAGAGAGAGAGAGAGAGAGAGAGAGAGAGAGAGAGAGAGAGAGAGAGAGAGAGAAAACTTTGTTAGGGTAGGTTCTGTTTCCTTAGATTCCCTGAAATGTTTCAGCTTTTTACGTGTAAGGATATATTCTTCCTTTTGCTGCATCTAACTTCCATGGAGACAAGACGGCAAGGATTTTTCTAAACAACTTAGGAATTAAGAATTTGTGGTATATGCTACATGAATCGGCGAAGCATTTACCAAATACAACGAAGTCATTACAAAGATTCTTTCTTGTCCGTTTAAAAGTTGAATGACTTTCAAATTTGACAGAAGAGCTGTCAGGTGTATTTATCTCTGGTTTTTTCATCCTTTATGTTTTGTGCATTTAATTTCTTATCTTGATTTAATCTTTTTCTCAGTTTTATCTGATATTATCAGCATGTTTTATATTTTTTGTGTTTATGCTGAAACTGTCCTTAGTTTTTTGTATTTGAATTTTCCTGCGTTTTGTTGTGTTTCTCGTATCTTTGCAAGAACTATCATTGTTTGAGGCTATTTTTATTTTCATTTTAATCGTCGCCGTGCTTTTTTTTTTATCCCGTGAGGACGACCTCCTTGTTTGCCTTGGTATTTATCAGTCAGTTGTAAATAATGTTCGTTTGTACTTCAAGAGCGGATTAAATCTACTTTATCTTCATTTCCGACCTTTGTGTTTTAGAGGGAATAAAGTCGTCTTATCATTTTGAACTTTGTGTTCTTAGAGGGAATAAAGTCGTCTTATCATTTTGAACTTTGTGTTCTTAGAGGAATAAAGTCGTCTTATCATTTTGAACTTTGTGTTCTTTTGTCTTATCATTTTGAACTTTGTGTTCTTAGAAAGTCGTCTTATCATTTTGACCTTTGTGTTCTTTGAGGAATAAAGTCGTCTTATCATTTTGACCTTTGTGTTCTTAGAGGGAATAAAGTCGTCTTATCATTTTGACCTTTGTGTTCTTAGAGGGAATAAAGTCGTCTTATCATTTTGACCTTTGTGTTCTTAGACGGAATAAAGTCGTCTTATCATTTTGACCTTTGTGTTCTTAGACGGAATAAAGGCGATATTCTCATTTTCGACCTGCATGTTCTTAGAGGGAATAAAGTCGTCTTATCATTTTGACCTTTGTGTTCTTAGAGGGAATAAAGTCGTCTTATCATTTTGACCTTTGTGTTCTTAGAGGGAATAAAGTCGTCTTGTCATTTTGAACTTTGTGTTCTTAGAGGGAATAAAGTCGTCTTATCATTTTGACCTTTGTGTTCTTAGAGGGAATAAAGTCGTCCTATCATTTTGACCTTTGTGTTCTTAGAGGGAATAAAGTCGTCCTATCATTTTGACCTTTGTGTTCTTAGAGGGAATAAAGTCGTCCTATCATTTTGACCTTTGTGTTCTTAGAGGGAATAAAGTCGTCCTATCATTTTGACCTTTGTGTTCTTAGATGGAATAAAGTCGTCTTATCATTTTGACCTTTGTGTTCTTAGAGGGAATAAAGTCGTCTTATCATTTTAACCTTTGTGTTCTTAGAGGGAATAAAGTCGTCTTATCATTTTAACCTTTGTGTTCTTAGAGGGAATAAAGTCGTCTTATCATTTCGACCTTTGTGTTCCTAGATGGAATAAAGTCGTCTTATCATTTTGACCTTTGTGTTCTTAGATGGAATAGAGTTGTCTTATCATTTTGACCTTTGTGTTCTTAGAGGGAATAAAGTCGTCTTATCATTTTGACCTTTGTGTTCTTAGAGGGAATAAAATTGTCTTATCATTTTAACCTGCATGTTCTTAGATAGAATAAAGTCGTCTTATCATTTTGACCCTTGTGTTCTTAGAGGGAATAAAGTCGTCTTATCATTTTGACCTTTGTGTTCTTAGAGGGAATAAAGTCGTCTTATCATTTTGACCTTTGTGCTCTTAGAGGGAATAAAGTCGATTCTCTTATTTTCAAACTTTGTGCTCTTAGAGGGAATAAAACCAATATTCTCATTTCCGACCCTTGTGTTCTTAGAGGGAATAAAGGCGATATTCTAATTTCCGACCTTTGTGTTCTTAGAGGGAATAAATTCGATATTCTCACTTAGACCTTTGAGTTCTTAAAGGAAACGAGGTCGATATTCTCATTTCGGACTTTCGTGTTCTTAGAGGGAATAAAGGCGGCATTCCTTTGCGTTTTTTTGAGGGAATGAAGTCGATTCTCATTTCCGACCATTGTGTTCTTGGTAGGAATAAAGTTCATCTCATTTCAACCTTTATGTTCTTCAACTAAATGAAGTCGAGCGCATGTTCGACCTTTACTTTCTAGACATCAACCATTATATAAGCTAAGTAAAAATGTATTCGACCCTTGTACTGTCGACCTTCGTCACTGAAGGGCCTTCCTGAAAATGAGATCAATGCAATAGACCAGAGCCCCTGAGGTCAACAAGTAAGCAAACCTCAGAGAAATGAGATAACCAAAGATATCTCGAGTATTTCTGGCCTTCAAGCATTTTTTTTTTTTGCCTTGGTCAGTTATCTGATCACGATAACCTGTGTGATTATTCATCAAAATGCTTGAATGGAGTATGCTTTTAAGAGGGCACAATTTGCTGTTATCGTTTTGGGGACAACAGCAATAAAAAACATTAATAATGATAGTAATAGGGTAATGCGTTGGGTTGCACCCTTTGCTGTACTACGTGTTATCATCACTAGTGTTGTCGTATGTTTTCTTCAAGACCCTGTTTAGCTTAGCTCTTAGCTAAAGACAGTTTTGAAGTATTTGAACTTAATACCCATGGAGAGGTAGTGCCGTCAGTGCACCTCACGTGTTGCACTGTAGGCATTACTGAAGGGTGTTTGCAGCGTTCCTTCGGTCCCTAGCTAGCACCCACTTCAAGTCATTTACTTTACCTCCGTTCCCGCTTGCTTTCTTCAGTCTTGATGTCCAACCTCTCTGACTACTTCACAATGCAACTGTGGGGTCTTGTGCTTCATGTCCTTGATTTTCTGGATTAAGATGTGTTTATCTTGCTGTCTGACCACTCTAATTCCTCCTTTTAACTGTCTTGAGCGATGAATGGCCGAAAGCGCCCCAGTGCATGGTTTGACATCCTAAATTTCATGAACATCAACTCAAACGTATCTTAATACGGCGGTAGAGCGGGGGTTAGGAGATCATTGAAAACAGCACCAAGCTCGGTAAGGCAGTCACGTCTTTTCATGATAACACATCTGCCATTATCAGGTGTACTTGATACGCAATAAATATATTATTGTTTTTTTATTAGGTTTTTAAGTATGTTAAGGTCTGATAATGCTAACAGATGAATCATTTGCTTTTTTAGGTCCTTGTAAAACTTCAGTGTGCTTTTCATAATTATTTTTACATCTGTTACGAGGTCACCAGTACTGAAGTTAAGTGTGAGTGAATTCCAAACATGAAACAATTTTTCTTTTATTTTCTTAGGCGAGATTAAAAATTTTCGCTTAGGAAGTGTTCGACACACGCGCAATAGACACTTGATTATGAAATTTATGCTGATAATATTTTAATGTAATGAGTTGTGCTATTAGAATCACTAGAGGACAGTGCGCTTATCAATTCTGGCTAGTGTTTATTGGCTGACTCTTGCAGCCCTGTACACTAGCACAAGCTATCAACAACTTCAACCGGCAGAAATTTCTCCTTCGTGGCTCCTTCCAGTGAAGATAGAATTTAAAATTGTTTTTTGATGTCTTTGAACCCCATTTGTTTTGTGATGACGTTGACCCCCCCCTCCCCAACACAAACACACAAACACGCACACAGCCAGCCGCCCTAAAACATTTAGGTGGCATTTTACAAATTCAGTTATTATTTAATTACATCTGATAAAAGTCTACCAAAGTTTAGTAACATGCATCGGACAGATCAGGCTTCAGAATGAGGGTTTATTTTGTTAAATTTTAAAGTTCTGAAGACTGCTCTTCCATTTATTTTTCCTACTCCTTACGTAAGCAAGTAGTACATAGAAATAACGTGGAAGTGGATTTTTGTCGGTATGTTGGCCAAAGGGCAAGTGTGTGTGTGTGTGTGTGTGTGTGTGTATGTATGTATGTATATATATATATATATATATATATATATATATATATATATATATATATATATATATATATATATATATATATATATATATATATATATATATATATATATATATATATATATACATATATAATGTATAATATTTCTGACTCACATCCCCAGTCTTCCAAGGGGAGTCCAGGGCGTTAGCAATTCCTCCACACAGGTCATAATAGTAAACTTGAAGTATGATTAACTAACTTTAAAAAAAATCCATCATATAGCCCCAAAATACCAGGAAACTCGGGTACTTGTCACGTTACCCATTTTACATGCTACCAGCGCCTGCCGCGAATTTTAGGGAAATCAAGGGCGCATGGCACGCCGGAAGCTTCTCTTGAGTAACCGAATCCGTTTCCTAAACGTCACTTCATTGTCGTCTGCTGCGCTGACGTAATGGGACAGCTATATCTTCTTCTTACATTTTTTGACAGTAGTCGTTGAGTACTGGGATTCGCGGGGTGTTGCTTATACTGTGTGTCTGATTAGCTCTTCGGTACGGTAAGGAGGTTTTGTCATTCTTCTGCATGTGTGTATGCTGAGTCTCTGGACGTACAGTATTCCTGTGCTTGACTCGAGTTGCTGGTTCGTTTGAGGGAAGGAGTAATTGCTCTTTTGTGTTCTTATTTCAGTTTTGGGTGGAAATCTTGTCTTAAATTTTGGAAAATCGAGAAGGTAAGCCCACGTAGTATGGTAGTTTTCTCTCTCTCTCTCTCTCTCTCTCTCTCTCTCTCTAATATATATATATATATATATATATATATATATATATATATATATATATATATATATATATATTGTATATATATTTATTGTGTATATGTACTATATATATAAAAATTATAATGATAAATTAGATAAGCTTTATATATACTGAACGTTATAAAAAAATTATAATGATAAATTAGTAGGTCATAGTTTGGAGGTAGATTTACTTTTCATGAAAGATGTTACGTGTGTCATTAAAGATATATGTGCGTGTTTATGACCATGTTGAATATATATATATCATATATATATATAGATTTACTATTATATATGAAAGATATATATATATGTGTATGTCATTAAATATATATATATATATATATATATATATATATATATATGTATATATATATATATATATATATATATATATATATATATATATATATATATATATATATATATATATATATATATATATATATATATATATATATATATGGGTGTGTGTGTGAATGAATATATATATATATATATATATATATATATATATATATATATATATATATATATATATATATATATATATATTAGAGAAAGAGATGTATGTATGTATATACTGTATATATATACTATATACATATATATATAAATATATATATATATATATATATATATATATATATATTTATATATATGTATATAGTATATATATACAGTATACATACATACATACATACATTTATATATATATATATATATATATATATATATATATATATATATATCATACACACACACACACACACACACATATATATATATATATATATATATATATATATATATATATATATATATATATATATATATATATATATATATATATATATCATATATATTCACACATGCAGTCATACACACGCGCACATATATCTTTAATGACACACGCACGCACATCTTTAATGAAAAAGTAAATCTACCTCCCGGGTGACTATGACCTTCTACTAACCAGGTCAGAAACTTGCTCCTAGTTTTTTCTAGTAACGTTCGTGACCCATATGAAAGTTTATCTAATTTATCATTGTAAATTTTTTTTTAATCAGACAGATAAGCTATCGTTTTAGATACGATTTTTCAGGGGAGTTTACACTTTATCATTGTCTGACGACGGCCGAGCTCTCAGTTCCTTTGTGATCTCTGAGAGAAGAGGTGCGTTTCCGATTACTCCGAAATTCGTTGATTTTGTTTTTGTAGATTTGTGCGTTTCTGTGCCGCTGTCGTGTCAGAACATTGGTGGTCTACATGATGCGAGTTTGATAGAGTATTCGGTGAGTTATATGCATAATTTTGTTTTCCTGTGATATTGAGCCACGTTATCGAGTGGAAATGTGAAATAGTTCCATTGCTCTTTTTGTGAAGTTTGAAGGTAAATGTGGTATTTTATTCCTAGGGTTGCTGTTGTGTTACGTATCAAAGAGAAAAACTATTATTATTATTATTATTATTATTATTATTATTATTATTATTATTATTATTATTATTATTATTATTATTATTATTATTATATTACTGTTTAAGTAAATTTTAAAGAGAGAAACATAATATCTGTTTCAAAGTGAGGATTATAATTTCTTAGCTTCAAAGATAAGATCATAATTTCTCAGTTTCAAAGAAAACTATAATTTCTCAGTTTCGAAGAGAGAATTTTATTTTCAGTTTCAAAGAGAGAATTTTATTTCTCAGTTTCAAAAAGATAATGATAATTTCTCAGTTTCAGAGAAAACTATGATTTCTCAATTTCAAAGAGAGAATTTTATTTCTCAGTTTCAAAAAAGAGAATTATAATTTCTCACGTTCAAATAAAACTATAATTTCTCAGTTTCAAAGAGAGAATTTTATTTCTCAGTTTCAAAAAGAGAATCATAATTTCTCACTTTCAAAGAAAACTATAATTTCTCAGTTTCAAAGCGAGAATTTTATTTCTCAGCTCCAAAGAGAGAATTATATTCTCAGTTTCAGAGAGAGCATTATAATTTCTCTGCTTCAAAGACAGAATAATAATTTCTCAGTTTCAAAAAAGAGAATAAGTTTCTCAGTTTCAAAGAGAGACTATGATTTCTCGGGTTCAAAAAGAGGATAATAATTTCTCAGTCTCAAGGAGAGAATTATAATTTCTCACTCACTTTTGGCCAGTTTTGAAGAAAATTGTAGAGCACCTCAGTTCTGTTCAGTTCATTTGCAACGTCAGAATTCAAGTAGACGACGATAAGTCAGGTCTGGAAGGTGAAATGAGTTCCTCAGATTTATCATATAACGTTTCGAAAATAATAATAATAATAATAATATGACAAGCACATTGTCGAATGCATGTAAGCACATTTTGCATAATAATAATAATAATAATAATAATAATAATAATAATAATAATAATAATAATAATAATAATAAAGACGTATTTCGAAGAGGAATTATAGCGGTGGCTCGTGCTAGCTATTGCCAGCATCCCAGGTTAAGTGTATTAAGTCATTGCTTCCCATACTCGAGTTTGAGGGGATATGAGGGAAAGAGAAATTATTATTATTATTATTATTATTATTATTATTATTATTATTATTATTATTATCATCGTCGTTGTATTCCAAATTGTGCTCATTATTATTATTATTATTATTATTATTATTATTATTATTATTATTATTATTATTATTATTATTATGTCAAAGTGTGTATTCCAAATTGATGCATTCATGACAAATTGTGCTTATTATTATTATTATTATTATTATATTATTATTATTATTATTATTATTATTATTATTATTCAACATGGACAAACAACACCTTGAGTGAAAAAGAACAACAGAACCAAGCGGTGGTGAAGAAAACGTCGATGAAAGCGGTAAACAAACAAATAGATAAATAAAATAAATAAGCAGTTATAAAATGTCACGTGACGGGGACAGCCCCATTTCCTCTTCAGTGAAGGCTGAGTGATGCCATCACTTATCTATCTGCGTTTCAGAACGCCAACACTGGAGGTGTATTGAGTTCTCCCAGCATGGCTCTCTTCAATTTGATAACATCCTTTAGTGCTGAACCCGTTGCCTGTTTGGTAGGGTTACGACGCATCTCTCACATTCCTTTATCCCTTGTGCATATTTTTGGCGGCACTCATTTTGTTCGTCTGGGACAAATTTTAAGTTTATATAATTGTTGGTGTACGATGTTGGTGGCCCGGGCGAGAATGACAATTTTTGATATTAATGTTTTCTCTCAGGGAGCTAAATGACTGAAAGGTTCCCAGTGGCCTCTGAAGATTACTCTCACCACTTTAGCAGCTCTTTCGTAGAACAGTATTTTCTGTGAAATTCTGGTCATTTCCTGCTAGTTGTGGCGCGGGGGCCCGGGGCTGGGGTGTGGTTGGCCTTTCAGTTGTAGTAAAGGAAACTTTTAGCTGCTCAACAAAACTTCTAATTGTCTGTCTGTTTGAAGAAAAAAATACACAGCAATATAGTAATTAAAATATTGTGGTTCCTAGTTTGCTAGTTACAATTAAGTTTTATTGTACGTACTGTACTGTATAGATTTATTATTATTATTATTATTATAGAGCAGAATTTCAGAATTTAAGCCTTATCAGTGAAGGTCGCGATTCACTCAGTATGAGAACAAACAGCTAAGGATATGACTAATAACAACAAAGAAAACAAAATAACGGGGTCACCCTTTTTTGTTTTTTAATCCATCAACATAGTCGTAAACTCGTGGTTTGTTTACTACTGTGTATTTGGCCATACTGGTTATAATTAGAAAGTAAATGTAAAAGTTGCTGAACGTGATGAAAGTGAAGGGGGGATTCCGTCAGTTAATTAGCCACCTTTATCTGTTGGTTGATTTATCTCAGTTCTGAGTTGTGTTGTAATCTCTTTTTGGTTCTGGTATTTGCTGTTAGTAGTTTTGTAATATAATGATAATAATAATAGTATCTGGTATTTGCTCTTAGTAGTTTTGTAATAATAATAATAATAATAATAATAAAAATAATAATAGATATGTTATTTGCTCTTAGTAGTTTTGCAAAAATAATAATAATAATAATAATAATAATAATAATAATAATAATAATAATAATAATAATAATAATAATCGCCTCTTAGACACATCAGTCACGGCTGAGCGGAGAAAGTGTGGCATTTCCATTCCCGATAGAGGGAGCTGTTGTTTATTCAGGGTCTAGAGTGACTCTAGACCTCCACCGTAGGTAGCGAATGGAAAATACTCTTGCTTTGCAGAGATAATGAAGACATATTTTGTATTTTTGGTGTATATTTTAAGAAAATCCTTTAACCGATTCGGTTCGATTGCATCAGGTATGAAACAGTTATAGTAGCCCGATGTTACTTACGTTAAATTTCATTCAGTAGCATTGAAAGCTTAAAGAGACGTGAATACGGAGTTTACTCAACGTGAATACGGGTTAAAGACGGTTAAAGACATTTTTTTATTAAAATGAATAAATAAAATAAATAAGTAAATAAATTACTCAAGTAAACAAAGAACCATATAACTGACGAATGAAATGAACCCGTCAAATGGAGGACTAGGTGAGGGTTATATGGCAGTTTCCACAAAGTGATGATGATGATGATGATTATGACTTAGCAGTCTAGGAGGCTGTCTGTCTAGTAATGGCGTTGTGACAGTTGTTTTGACTGGAGACCTGATGCCACCCGGGAGGGATTTAGCGTTGTCACAGTCACTAAAGGTGAACATCACCAGTCCCCGTCAAAGCGGGTTGCACCAGTCACTCGATCGCGGAGAAACACCTCGTCATTAAATGCTCACTGTTTAAACGTAGGCACAAGCCTCAATCCTCCCCGTGCGTTGTGTTAATAGAGGATCCAATGCATGACGTCGCTCTTATGTAAGATGTCAGCTGTATGACTCGAAATAAATCGATATATTGTGTAGGTGTGGCACAGCCGTTTCCTTTACCGAGCACATGGCTTGGGTTGCGTCATATATCTAGTTGCCAGCTCTGATTTTTGTGTGTTTGGAATAAAGCTATTAGCATTATGTTTATCTTATGTTATATAATAACGATTGCAGCTGGGTGTGGTTCTTATAACGTCTTATTGCATATCGTTTTATGACTGTGATGAAAATGTGTTTAAACATACTTTATTTGACATCTGGAAGAGTTGCCAACTAACACCACCGGTAGTATACACGCACACGCTAGTTTGTAACGGTCGTAGTCTTACGCTGGTGTTGTAAATGAACGTATCGCCCGCTGCATGTTCCGCGTTACTATCGAACCTCGTGGATCCGAATAGTTTTTACAAATGTGCACCGGCGAAATGAGATTCTTCAAGGCCGACATCGTAGTATTTGAAACATATGTGCCACAGCACGTAAGCAATCTAACCAATACAGTGGATTAATAGGGAAAATATGTAACAGTGACTGTCGTGGAGAGTAATCAGTGGTATGCAGGTTAGCAGAGATGTCATGATTATTGGCTCCCTCGGTAAGTTAGCTTAAGCGGCTTACTTCGATTTATTTGAAGTGACTTGCATTATGATCAGCCGTCCATGTTTGTGGTGGCGGTGTATTTGAAGTGTGTTTATTTTCTACCGAAGGCTTAATCAAGTCCACTTTGTACGTGTTTATTCATCGTTCTGTACTGTCATCTAGGCCTTATTTATTCATCGTACTGTCATCTAGGCCTATGTCAAAGTGCATAGGAATTTAGCCATGTTCCAACGTATTGATTAGTACTCGCTGTTTCCTTCTTAATTACATTATGCATATTTTTGAAAGTGGTTTTACGTGATTTTTTGAAAGGAAAGTAGGTAACAGACTGCCTCAACCCAACAAATTTGTGTCAACGGGGTCTGGTCGACGAGATAATTATGTTAGCGATACAATTCAGTTTGAGGTTATTCTCCAGTTATGAGAAACGTTTCATTCCTAGAAGCTGCGGTATGTTTTTTTCACTTAACAGTGCCCTTAATGGTGTTCATCTCGTAAATGTTATTAATCGTATTTTTCTTAGATTTGGCTTTATAAAATAGACAGCATCAGATTTTCACTCGTTCAAACATTTTCTGGATAAAGGGACGTTCTCCGTATTTTTCATTCATTATTTTTTTTATGAGCAACTGCTTGTTATATTTTCCTTTTCCTCGTTCAACTTGTATTGTTTTGATTAAGAGAAAGTTTACGTAAATCTCTTTCCACCATTCCTGTTCCTTGTAAACAAATATGGTGGTTTTATTAGCAGACTGGACAATAGGCCTATGCTCTGCTGTTGTCGCCAGTCTTAGCTTTCTCACGAAGCCGCGAACTAAGATCGGGTGAAACTGATATTTTCTGATTGCTTTTTTGTATGCGAACTCATGCGTAAGGAAAACCACTTTATTTTTGATATGCTGAAATGCTTTGTATGCGTTATTATGTATTGCCAGGTAGGGTCGGCATAGTACGCATAAGCTGTCATAATTAAAGGTTATATGTTGACTGTAGCTTACTGTTAACTTTTATTTTACAGGTGTGCCTACAATCTCCCGAGAAATTAGCATCCAAGAGTTCCCCTACGCATTTTCACAAGAAAAGGAGTATCTGTATTGGAATATCAAAGTCTGAAGACCCAAGAAAGAACTCCAGCTAGCCAAGATGGATAATATAGCATCACTTCAGAAAAGCGTAAGTTTCTAGAAACTTGACATCTTTGCTCAGTTTATTACTCTTGAAGGTTGTTGGTGCGGAATGGGTAGTTTAAAGCCGACCCAATGTCGGTTAACTAAGCTTTTTAAGACTGTGGGTTTGGTTCATAGTTTCCAGTTTCAGAATTCAAGTTTTCGTGCAAAAAGAGGCATAGGATACAGTTCATTCTTTTCCTTCACTGATAATTGTGATAATGGTTGAAATGAATAGGTGCTACTTGTGTTCATGATAATGGTCGAAATGAATAGGTGCTACTTGTGTTCATGAATCAAACTCGAGAGTAAAGTAGTGATTGCAAACAGTGATGACCAACTCATTAGTGTATGGTTAGTATGCTCTGATAACTGACCTTTGTGTGGTCATCAGTAACAATAACCTGGCTGTTAGGGTGACCTGACTAATATAATATGACCCTAGAAACAGCAGAAAATCTCAATAATTGGCCAACTTCCACCTTTGAAATTTTGGGGAGCAAACCCAACCATAAATACAGTCAATGACTCTACCACAAAACTGTCATTTTAGTAGTTTTAAAAGGGATTTTATTGGATTTTACTCTCTGTCATTTGCCCCTTGATCTGTTTTTTATTACAGTGCGAAAGGTTTTTCCATCTTAGAAAACTAGAAATGAATAGGCATTAAATGTTATGCAAAATGCAGTACCAGCACATTCCAGTGGTGGACAGATATCAAATGAACAGGTTATCATTGACTGGTAAGACCTTACTGAAGTTTTGTTAAATGATATAAGCAAGCCTGCAGCCTTAAGGATAAAGTACTTTATAGTGCTACAAGCCCAGTTGCCCATAAAAGGAAAAGGAAATGCAAAATTATAAGTAAATTTTCTAAAAAAAAAAAAAAAAACAAACAAACAAAATGAAACACTTGAAAGTGTGACGTGAGGTTGTAAAGGTCTGCTTATTGCTGCACTGTATTAGCTATTTCATAAAGCTTAGTAGAAAATATAAGTAGTGTAAGGACCTGATGATGGCATTGGAGTAGGTTAATACATAAAATACATGTTATTCAACAAACCTTGGAAGTGAGGCTAACCATTCAGGAGGCATGAAGGCATACTAATTTTGAGGGAGGAAAAAAAAAAGAAAGAAAAAGCAATGTTGTTCCTGCATAGACTGTAGACTACTTTATGCCACTGGTTACTTTGAGTTATTTGAGTCTTGCTACCTAGGAATTTAAAAGTTCATTGCAAAACAAAACAAAACATTCTGTTTGGGGTCAAAGTCTGTTAAATTTTTTGCAGAGCTACATTCACCTTTTCATTAAACCAGCTTGAGAACTGTGGGGTCTAAGGCAAGTTTAGCTGGAATTTGGGTTTTGGAAATATGGTTTAGCATGGAATCCCGCAGTATCAGGAAATACTTAACTAGTAGACAGTTTATTTTTTTTATTATTGTTATTCATATGATAAAATACAGGCAATTGAATGACATGATAGCCAAATTCCTAGACACTGGGCTCGTCCAGAGGATTTTTCTTTAAACATTAATATTGGAACTGTATAGAAACAAGCTGGAAAGTTAGGAAAGACCCAGTGGGAAAGCAAGAGTGGAGAGCAGAGCAACTGGGTCTGAAGGGATACTGAAAAGAAGCATTATTATCGCCTACACACCACACTGTAGGCATTACCCACATAGGGGGTATTTATGGTTGCAGATTTTAACTGGAGATCTTTTTGAAGTTAAGAGAAAAAGGCAAGTTGTTTGAAAGGGGTTGAGAGACTATAGGTTTAGGTTTCTTGTAGAGTGTGGTCTGGCAATATTGAGAAGCCTTGAATCCGACAATGGTTGCTCAATGGGTAGAATGAAAGTCTTGTTTTGCTAAACTGAAAAATGTGTCTACTACTTGACACTCTATTTGCAAAGTTTCTCTTTAGGTTACTTACCCAGGAATCTATGAGTGATTTAGTTACAAATCCTAATGAGAATTTTAAATGTGAACTAGAATGCATGTGATGCTTGAATTTCTTATGTTTAGATACATTACATTTAAAAGATTAATGTGAATTGTTAATTGTTTTTTTACTTCAACATTTATGAATTTCAGGGCTGTGAAAGAGTACAGTAATAGATTTTCTGGATGTATTGTACTAATAATCACTAATATGCTTCATATGTAACCTGGTGGTAATTTTTAGTTTTGAGGATACTGTTGACTATTTAACACATAATACCTGTATAGCTATTTACAGTACTGTATTAATAGCTAATGTTTATTAAAAATATTTATTTACACATTTTTAATTTGTTGCATGTATTGTTTTCATATTCATTAATTTTTATGTTAAAAAAATAATTTTTTTGTGTAGGAATATTTAACCCTAATTGCTTCATTTTCTTCATCAGGAACAGGTGAAGGACTTATTTCAGTACTGGTCTTTATACTAGTAACCAAGTCATGTGACAGATAAGTTCTTTTTACTAATTTTTGGGAGTGAATACCCCAGCTTGCATTTGTGACTGAAGCCAACTAGTGTGCATTGCTGTTTCAATAAAGTGCTTAATGCTTCAGCTTGTCCCTAAGCCTTTACCAAGTGCAACTGATCAGTGTCTTTTGTGCTGTACTGTATATGCTTTCATAGTGGACATTTTAGTGCTATTGTTTTGTTTAGAACCCTATCGTTAATTGTTAAGGTATAGTAATTATGTTGATGTTTGTTGTGGCTGCTTAGCATTGATTTTTTACACCCAAAAGATCATGCATAACGAAGTTACCTACTTATAACGGACTTTCAGCTTTAGAAACTTAATTAAGCTACAAGTATCAGACTCAAATGCAGATGTGTAGTGAATATTGTACCAAGGTAAGTGTGCATTGTATAGAAATAATGTAAAATGCAGTAACATATAGGAATGAAAATTGTGATTTACATGTAAATATTCTCCTACAGTATTGAAACTGAAGCCTGATGAGTCTCTTGAATTTCTTGTAAATCAAAAGAAAAATTATTCCAAAAGGATGGTATCATGACATAATTAGTTATTGAAGTTGACGTCTTGTGTTGCATTGGCTATATATCCACCATGTTTCCTTTTTGGTAGTTGCCCATCAACTTGGCTGTCCATATGGCTGTTTTGTCTTGATGGGATGGTCACTTGTGCCACAGAACTTAAGGTAACTGAACCATGTATTGTGCCTACATTTGTAGGCATTACGTACTTGGTGTATTGCCAACAAAACATCTTTTCAGAACTCAAAAGTCTTGTTTATGTGTTTTAGTGTCCATATTTAGATCAAGAAGCCTATTTAGGTACAGTATTTCAGTTTAGATGGTGATAATTGTAGGCGAGACTTGTATATAGGGTATATTTATAATGCAGTATAAGTTCTCTTATGGTCTGCCAATTTTATTTTAATGGCATTTGTTCCTTGAGCCTCGAGCATAATGTGGTTGATATTTGATTTATATTGACCCTGGTTTTTCAGCTTGAGATTTCCAGCTGCAGTTGAGTTTTAAATGATAGATTTTTAAGTGGGAGCATTTATGCTCTATATTTGTTTTTTAAGGTGTCTTCTCTTTAACAGTACTTGAAAATTTTGTATGATTTCTTTCTTATGTGATTTAATAATGTTTTTAGTACAGATATAGCTAGAATTTTTGGATGGTTAAGAAACTTTTACAGACTTGAAGTGTAACAGGGTACATTGTTTTATGCGAGGTGTTGAGAGGTATTTTGCAACTGTTTTATTCATCAGTACTATGAGTTACAGAATTTGAGCAATTAGTAACTTCTCAGAGTTATATTTTTGCCTAGAGATGTAGGGACGTTTTCAGTGCTTGCTTTTTCTATAATTTTTGTATATTAAGCATATACTGCCTACTGTATAAAACAAAATTAATTAGTACTTTACTATACTTGTTATTGTGCTGGTCAGTACCCTTAAAAGATGCTAATTGAGGTGTTAACTAAAGGTATGGTACCTACTTTTCACTGGGAGTAATTGGTTGAGGTGTGCATCGTATTTAGGCAGGGCGATAGGAACATACATATGAATTGTGGATTTTGTTACTGTCCTTATCTGTAATAATTTTCTTACTCTTGAAGGTTATTGTAGACACATCTAGTGTAAAAGATGTCTGTTGGTTGGAAGTTTGTGACAGGTAGTCTGAGGACAGAGGTAGTGGCAAAAGACACTGGAAAAAGGAACAGGCTGGCAATTATTTAGGCACTAGCAAAGTCTGGTTGCAGGTACTTTTGTCGATCTTCAAACTAATGACATACTTAGATGATTGGTTGATGACGGTTGTGGTGTAATCCACTTATGTTGAATTGATGATTGGTTGATGACGGTTGTGATGTAATCCTCTTTTTGTGAATTTTGTTGCATCAGCTTTGCAAGAGGTGGGCCATCAACCAACAACATACATAGAGTATGTGACCCCTAAGGACAGGTTTATGTCCAGTAACTTCCTGGAAATCTTTTATCCATGGAAAAATTCATTCCTTTGGGGAGAGTTTATTGAAAACCTTTTGGGTTATGTGGTGAATATAAAAATTTAATGAGACTACTAAGTCAGTCTTCTAGATTAATAGGCTTGTAATAAGAATTTGTTTTAAATGACTAAAACAGTCTTCTAGATTAACAGGCTTGTAATAAGGATTTATATGTAAATGACAGGTGAAAATTGGAGGAATGTGAAGTTAAAGAAACTGAATAGCTAGAAGGGAAGAGACCATTAGGATGAAAAGTAAAAGACAGAAAGTAGAGCAGCTTGGGGCCAATGGGGCACTGCGAGGAATCTGTCTAGTATCATTTACAGTGTGCCTTACAAGGCACACTGAAAGTGCTACCTATCAACAGAGATATTCTACTGATCAGCCCTGAAAGACAGAAGACAACATAAGGTTCTCATCTTGTGGTAGTTTCAGAGGGTTGCTGGATTTTAATCATGACACCTTTGTTCATTTTAGGGCTTGATAGTGTATTACGAATTTCCAGTCATTCAGCGGGGTGGGGGGGGGGCGGGCAGGGTCATGATCTAAGTGTATGTTACCAGTTGTTGAAATTATCTGAGATACTGTCAGTTCCCATTTTATACCAGGTTGACTAACATGAGGTTGGTATTGCATCAGTCCCTATTTCATACTAGACTGACTAACACATGGTCGATATTGCAGCTGTTCCCATTGCATACCTGATGAATTGATACTGCAATAGTTCTCATTTCCTACCCTGTTGATTGAGACATGCTTGATACAGTCACTTCTTTAATATTTTTTACCATATTGACTGACACATGGTTAGGTCTGCAGCAATCCCTATTTCCCACTGTACTGATCAGTGAATGGTTGGCATGTTAGCAGTAGTCTGCTGAGAATGTTTCTCCCTTGTGTTCCCTTACTACATGAGCAAAATACAGGTAAAGACAGTGTTTGCTTACTGATTTGACTTGCTTTCGTAGGGTTAATAGCTGCAGAAGTGTATTTGTGAACTGTGGTTTGGTTGCTGTGAAATCTCTTAAATTTAAAAAAAAATTTTTTGATATAGTTTTAAGAATAATTTTTTTTTTCAAGTAGCTTTAAGATTAAATTTGTGTAGGTCTCTGAATTGCTACTTTTTTTTTGTATAAAATTACTTATTCTGTATTATTTGTACCACTACGTTATGTTAATGATTATTCCCTTTAACAGCAGAACTTGTGGTTAGAAGATAGTTGTAAAAATAGGTCAGGGTTAAATTATTTGAAATCATCTGATTGTTGCTTTTGGTTATATGTCTTGTACATTTTTCTGTATCAGAATCCTACCTGTGTATTTCACCATGGGAAAACAGTACTAAGTTTCAAGTTGATTATCATTTAGCTCGCATTGCAGCATATGCATTTTATCTTGGCTCTTATTGTGCAACTGCTTTGTGTGCTTATTCACTTTCTAAAATTGGTTATAGTTGTTATTTTTTAATTTCCCTGCATCATTTACAGATGTACATGTATCTTTGATAAAATTTTATTTTTTTTCCATTGTTGATGGTTTGTGATTATTTTCACTGCAACCACTTGTTTGACTGTTTTAATACTGTATCCTTCATTCATGTAATTTTCTTGAATATTTTCATCCTGTTTGCCCCCACTTGCATCACATAATAGTAGGTGAAAATAATTTTTGTTTTATTGTGAATATATGAAACATAACCACTTTAAATGAAAGTTGTTTTATTGCATGTACATTACAGGATATATAAAATTAAGGGTAATTTGCATTAAAATTTTGTGATGGTTCTTCAAGTTTTGAGATCATATGACTGTTCCTCATTTTCATTGTTAATGTGCATGTACTATTTAGATCTTTAATAATATTTAAACTTACAGTTATACAGCACAGTGTTAATTACCAGTTAATTCTTTAGGATATGTGTGTTCTCTGGTAAATGTCTAACAGTAGTATACTGGAAAATATAATGGATACTTCATCCCCTTAATAATGCATTAGACTTCTTTTAGCTAAAACTGTCTCAATGGAGAAGGTGGAAGTTTATATCTGTAACTTTCTTTTTTTTTTCTTCTCTTTAGAGCCTACAGACAGAAAGTGAGGTAAATCTATCCCTTTTAACTTATAGTAATATTTTCTACTAAACACTTTGTTTTGTGATGTATTTTATGTGGTTGTGTCATTTAAACAAAAAGTGTTGTACTAACCTTTGCGTACTCATCTTAAAGTGATACATTCCTCGTTCCTGATATTTTTCATATTTAAAAACAAACGAACTATTAACTCCTAACATTGGTGTAAAGAACTAAACATAATCTTGCTTCAGATATTTGTACTGTGCTTCTACTAAAACCTCATTGAAAAGTAGGCAAATTTTCATCTTTCCTTTTTTTTTTCTAGAGCATACAGACAGAGAGCATACACACAGACAGTGAGGTAAATCTATATCTTCAGATATGCAGTAAAATATGCCACTGTTGTGTGCTTTTCTCTAATTTGAAAAAGATACCTTGTGCTTAGCTTAACAAACTTCCTAAAGTTGCTTATCCTTGATTTCTTTACGTTTTTTGATATTCAAAAACAAATATTTTGTTATTATCTAACATTAAGTGAGAGGCGCTCGTGCGCACACACACACACACACACACACACACACACACACACACACACACACACACACACACACACTTTTACTTAATCTCAAATAGAATTGTGTTGGTACCCCTAGAAAACAGTGGAAAACTGTCAAAATCTTTGCTTTGAAGATTGTGAATCTGAATTTACACATAGTTTTTCCTCTGTTGAAATCTTTGCTTTGAAGAACTGTGAATCTGAATTTACACATAGTTTTTCCTCAACTACATATTGTCGCTTCTTCTTCTCTAAAGCCTCAGACATTGTTTCATTCTCTCAAGTGGACTGGTGCTGCTGATCATAGTAGATGATCATTCTCAAACAGATGGTCATGCAGGTTTTTGTGGAATTTTGTTGTTTATTTTTTTTTTCCTGTAAATTTTTCCTCTGTCTAGCTTGCAGCCATTGCTTTAGTGTGAAAATGTATGGGAAGGGGATACATATATAGCACTAAAGTTCTGCAACTTTTTTTTGTTGATTGCCTTCATAAAGTTTTGTAATGATGTGATTGTTTTGTAGACTTTTTGGGGGGAATCTTCTTGTATTCATGCTGTACATGAAAACCTTCAATTCTGCTATAATTCAGTATTAGTAATTTGTTGATAGTTGGAAGTATAGTGCACTGTAATGTGACAAGTTTCTTTGGTGATTTCATACCAAGAAAAAGACATTAAAAAGGGAGAATGAATAGTAATAAGTGAGAATGGACATCATTATTGTGCAAGGTTGTTTCAGCCAGCAGTATTTCATTGGTCAAGTGGTTTTGGTGGTTAAAATGACTGAACAGAGAATCATTTTCCAACTCTTAAGTGATCTAGATCTGTAAAGTAGTTATTGCATATACAGCTGGGAAATAGTTTTGCTAACGTTTTTTTTTTTTTTTTTTTGTAGTTATAATGAGGTGAGATAAGAACTCTTTATTGATACTGAAATAATTTCTTTTAATTTCACAAGTGTTACTTCTCTCCCACTATTGTTACAATGGTCAGATCTGTTTCTATTTAACTTTGATTACTGAGTACTTACTATTGCCATATCAATACTACGGTTGTACAGACTATTCCACAAAGACAGAATGGATTGACATTCTTTTATTCTGAAATGGTTCCAAGAAGTTTATAATAAAGAAGTTTATTTTTAGTTTGAGCATACTGCATATTGTATGTGCTCTGGGAATCTTGATTTTGTCTGTAGATATCTTTTTTGATAGCTAATGGTTGAATTATAGATTAATATTTTTGTTGGGGAGATGAAAGGTGCCAAGTTTTTAGAGAACTCACAAGTATGTGCATGTGCATCTAGTATTTTATTTTTCATTCAACATTTCTAAGATGGGATCTTATACTTCAGCACAAGTTCATGCAATTTTGATGGGTTCAATGGGCCACTTCATCGTGGTATATCACTAGGAAGTGGTTTACTCTTTAGAAAATGAATTAGGTGCATCATGTGTAGAATTTATGAATTTTCTCTTTGCCAGAGTGAGCCAGTAATGTTTGCTTAGAGTTTTAAATAATATGAGTGTTATTGAGTACTAGAAGAAAATTTATGCTACCAGTATTTAGTTTGCTCTGGCTGTGATATGGCTTGGTTTAATTTTCCATTAAGGCATGCTTTGCTGTGTATATTTTTAACACTACAATTACTCCAAACTCTAATTTTTATGCAGCTATTAAAACTTGATCCTAGAACTATTAGAGATTCTTTTGTGATTCAAGAGTCTGTCACTCAGTTTACATTTCTACATTCTTATATGGGGAATGATCACTTGCTGACAGTGGAAAATTTGCTAAATAGAATCTCTTGCATGTATAAATGATGTTTGGTATAGCTGCCAAGTACTCTGTCAAACATTTTTCTTTCTAGCCTATATGCCGTTGTTTAGGTAGCTTGTAACGTTTTTATCCACCTTTAGCAAGAACTTGACAATTTTATATGCTGTTCTCTGTGCTTAGGATTAATCAGATATCATTTCTAACATTGCTTGGCGCATTTATTCCTTCTCCAGTTATCAATGTGCATTTTATACTCAACAGGTACTGCATTCATATTTTGATCATTCATTCATCAGGTTACTCTAACAACTTAGAAATTTAAACTGAAGTTCAAGTGGTCCCAGTGGTAGATAACTTCAAAATATTGAGTGTGTGTGAAGTGTGACCATGAAAAAATTCTTGACAGTTAAAGAAAATTATGATAGTAAACAGGGATGAAGAAATTTTTGTCAGTGCCCTTAAAACTAAAACTTATGAATGTAAGTGGTGGTTTTAGGGCTAGCTTGTGCTTACAAAATGCAGATTAGTTTATGGTAAGCGGTGGAATCCTGTTGTGTATTTCACTCTTGATTATTTTAAAGGCCAAAAAAGCCATTAAAGAGCTTTTTGAGTAATTTATTGCTTACTTTTGATATCTGTTATCATTCTTGTATATTGGAGTTCTGTCTTATGCCTATTTTTAATACCTTTGTGTATATTCCTTGTTTAATGCTCAATTTAAATAAGGTCTTTGTGGTGAAAATCAGTCTGTCAGTAATTGTTCTCACTGATGTTATCTGTAAGTAAATTGTGCGAGGCAAGTGTCTTATTAAAGCTTTCTTTGCTTATTGTATTCTCTTCAGCTTCATATTTTAAATAGTCACAAATTGTTACAGTACTCTCTTTTGCACATTCATTTCCACATAATCACTGGATATTTCTCTCTAAATGATTCCTTATAATATCTTTACATTCCATTCATATACTGTACATAGATAATTTTGAGTGACCCTGTCAGCATAAAATGAGTAAAAGCTAATGAGACCATTGGAGTAAAAATATTTACAGTAGGTAATAAAAATTGGTGATCCATGTTAAGACAATTTTTCTGGTATTTCTTAAGTTCATAGTAGTTAAGAGATGTTCATGAATTGTAATTATGAAGAAAGCAGCGTTTTTAGAGTTTATGAATAAAAACCTTTGCCCTCTGAAATTACTCATACTGGATTATTTACTTTGAAAGCTATGCCCATATAAAATAACGAAATACATTTTCTTGTCTAGAGAATACTTAGAGAAAGACGTACTGTACGTGATTGCTGAAAACATTTTAATCTTACAGAGGAGCAACTTCCATCTCTTTCAGTGTTCCTTCAAAAGTTCCATAAAAACTGGTCAATGATTTTGTTGGTCTTTTACTGTATATGTAAAATGTTATACTGTAATGTTCAGCAAATTCAGTGTTGGGGTCTGTTTTCACTTTTGAAGTAATTACTAGTGATTATGGGTGGTGTGTCAGTTTTGTATTGTCTGGATTTTGTGGCTATTTTTATATATAAATTTGCTACTGTAATGTTTAACAAATTCTGTGTCAAGGCATTTTTCAAATTTTTTTATGTAGCTGCCAGAGTATAGGGGTTGATTGTTACTTGGTATTGTTTGGATTATTGTCCATTATGTTGTTTTCGAAATAAATGAACTTTTCATTTATTTTCTTACAAATTTTTTCAGTTTTAGTTGCATGAGCATGTAACAAAGATCTAATCATTTCAGTATTACATATAGACTTTATTGTAGGGATTATTTATTTTTCTTTAGATGCTGTAAATATTGTACCATTAACAGTTGATTTTTGTCTTTCAGCTCTCAGAATATGAAGAGGAATTCAAGGCTAAACGCCTCTCCTCAGAGCAGCTAAATGAAGACATGGAGAAGATTTTTGAAAATCAAGCTGACGAAGATTTTTCTATTGCCAAACTGACCGATTCAAGTGAACCTTGGTCACCTGGATATGAAGATGATACTCAGACTGCGGCTCGTGATACTGAAGGCTCTCGCTTTCGGGATTTGGACATCAAGTGTGAGTTGTTTTATTTATGCTTTTGTATACAGCATTGATTTTTAGAAATTTTAGAAATGAAGTTCTCAGGTGTTAATGCTTTTCCCTCATTTGAGTTATGAAGTCAAAGGCTGTGCATAAAAAGAGGTTTATACAGCTTTTAGGAGGAAGTGTGTTGATACTCTATTGAGGGGGTGCGGAGGGAAGAGGTTAATTTTGAAAGTTACTGATCCATTTTGACTGAAAATGGTAGGAGTAGTTATTGAATGGATGTAACTTAATTCTCCTTGTAGCACCCATTGGGACTCTTAATGACAGTCAAGTCCAGCTTGACACAAAATTTATAATACTGTGCACCTCAAGTACTAAAAAATTCCCTTATTTATCTTCCGTAGCACAAAGAAATGAACACAGTGAGATAAGGGAAAGTCCATTTACCTCCCTGAATATGTTTCCCATATTGCCAAGGACATGCAGTTTCCTGAACTATGGTTTGGTAATTCCTGGATCAGTTTTAATTAAGAAAACTGGACCACTTGGAAGTGATCCCTGTCTTGTTATGCATGCTCAGTGACATTGGAAATTACGGTATGCAATTTTCTGGTCAAGGCCAAGTGATACAAGGTTTTGAAAACTGACCAATAAGGAGTAGATTACATCAGCATCATCCTAAGGAAATCAGCTTTTCCCTTTGTGGGTTTGATGTGAAATGAGTTCTCTCCACTCTCCTCCATCCTGTGCACATTCTGCCTTAATTCCTTTCTGGTCTAGGTCTTCCTTTACTTTGTTTTTCCATGTTTCTTTGACTTGACTATACTAAGTTCAAAAGTTCAAGCAAAGATGCTATACATTACTACCCTAATGTTATTCTTGCATTTAAATACATTTTTATCTAATTATTTTTTCCTTTAATAAGTGAGATATTTTCTTACTGTATTTTTCTTTACCTTCTCTTGCTTTCTATTGAGCACCATATTCTTTGGAAGCTTGAATTTCAAGTCAATGGCCCCTGTGGGTTTGTTCCATATGAATGTGGTTTATCTTCTGAATAATGATAATGCTGTAATGGACTTGAAAACTTCTTTATTCCATGCATATTTGAACTCTTGAGCCTCTCTTGTGTTACCATCTGTCATGTTTTGTGCACAGTTTTCAACCACTCACTTTTCCCTGAGCTGTGGCAGGGATGCTTTTTGGTGCAATTTTACCTATGCTACCTTTCTCATCGCCATAAGATTTGTTTAGATTATTTTTGCTGTCAGTCCTCTCCTCCCCACTCCACTTTCCACCTTTTAAGTATATCCTTAGCTAGGACATCTGCCTATAGTAGCTCAGGACCTATTTTTCTACAGTTCTTTGTAGGTTCGTTATTATAATAAAAAAAATAAGGGTCCAGGGCAGATCTTTGATGGAGACTAACATTTATCTCAAATTCCTCTGAAAACTCCTGCCACTCTCTTAACTATATTTAGTACAGTATTAGGGTAGAGTAACATGACTAGTGCAGTAAGTCAGTCTTGTACCTTCTGCTTTAATAATGCTGTCTAATTGTCTTGGTACTCCATTTCAAAATCCACAGATGTGTTGTATAATATTTCTCTTCTGTTATGGAAATTTCTTGTAATTGCTTCAAAGTATAGACTATTTCTCTTGCCCACTGACAGTTATAAATTTTGGTAATTTTTTCTGAGCTTTTCTTACAGTACATTCTAACAGTGACCTTTAGATTAATGCATTGCTACCTTTTCATGTTACCAATGAATTTATAACTTTAGAAAGCATAGTGGTTATTCTGTTTGGTGAAGAAAACAAGTATGTAATTTGCTACATGTGTTAGAGTTTGTCTATTTTTGTGTCAGATGCAATAAATAATTTATGAAATCATTTATCAGTTCTTAGATTGCCTTTTATTATTGCAGTCCATCGAAGTGATAGTTTTCCTCATGTTCATCATCCGCTGAAACCCCAACACCATCGCGTTCGAAAGAGGAGCCATCGCACAAGTATCAGTGAGGATGTTCCCACGCCGTACACAAAACTAGTATGTCATTTTGCTTATTAATCTATTTGTAATACTATTACAATGTCAGTTATTCTATCTTTACTGAATTTCCTCATCCACTTTTCATTGGTTTTATGACTCAGAGACTGATATAACAGTTATCCAGTGTTCACCAATGTCCCAATAAGGCTAAAATTATGTTGTTAATCTATTCAAACCTAAAGATGAGCAGTGTTTTATTGATATTTTTACTCAGTAAAAGAAAAGTAGTTTATTGTAAAATGATTGTCACTTTCCTTTCACTTTTTTTATATTTTTCAGGATAACGAGGAACAGCAAAGTGATAAGAATGAGGAGGAAGGAGTTCGCTTTCAAATTGGTGACCCTGAAGTACAAGAAGACTGGTCAGTGGGGTTAGTACCTTAGTTTATTTTGTATCTAGCAGCATTTTATGGTAACTGGCTTGATTTCTTAAAGATTTGCCAAATGAAAGTATGAGTTTTATCAGAACGTTGGTCAATGGAAAATGCAACATTTTATCAAAGGATGAGTTTTTCTATTGGCAAACACCTTGGCAAACAAATAAGCAACAAAGCCTGTTAACAAAGGTACAAAGCTGTTATCAAGTGGGTAGTGATGCTGTCTGATTTCCATGCTTATTTTAGTGGCAATATTGTTAACTTGAGTAAATTTCTCTTGTTTTTACCCTCATAATTACATTTTTTTCATTGGTAAAATATTGAGCAGTCATAAAAAGCCCAAATTCTAGTTAGATTTTACCAAAATACATGCATCCTAATTTATATCTTTTGTATCAAATTGCTCCTTGACTATTGGTCATGGGAGTTTGATAGAATTCTAGATATCCTTTTGACAGTACATTATACTGTATTTATATTGCTTCCTCTGGTGAAAGACTGAAAAAAGAATTTAATTATGATCTGATGCAATTTAGTACTTAATGTTAGACTTAGGTTCAGCGTATTTAATGAAAAGTCAGTGTGGATCTAGTATGAGAGTTTTTTGTTTAACAGGGATTAGGATTATTCTGTCGCATAAACTGTGATCTGCCCTATTCCATGTCATCTTGCTGGATGTTGTATGTTGACAGAGGTGTATCTGTAAAATTTTTTTTAACTTTGTTTTAAACTGATGTACTCTTTAATATCACAATGATTCCAGTTTTCATTTACAAGAGAATATCTTCATATTTCTAACAGGTGTTTTATGGTATATTATCAAGTGTTTGGTAGTTAACTCTTAATTTCCGTTTGAAAAATGTTTGCTGTTTTTGAGAAGAAAAATATGCCTGGTACAGTTCAGTAACAGGTCTTATTAAGAGGATAATGATTACTCTTCTATTTACTTTGAAGTAAGGTAGGTCTTATATGTTTTGCCATTTTATGGTGTTAGCTTCTTTATTTTTATTTTCTTGCCTTTGACCGTAGAGTACTTTCATAGCCAAGCTTTGGAATTTATTTGGTAGTGTATATTGGAATACTAATTTTTACTCAAAGTTAAAGAACTAGATTAACTTTCAAGAGAAAAAATAAAACTTAGGTCTTATAGCAATCCTCAGAATGTAACATGAGGTGGTGCTGTATACTGTAGACTTTTCATTGAAAAGTATGTAATTTATTCTTGGTAAGGAATTACGGTAATCTTCAACATTTTAGTTCTTCAAGCTATAAAGTCTTTCCAAAACTGGTGTCATCAGATCGGGAATAAGTGAATCTATTCTTTTTTCAAGCAAAACCCTTCAAGCCACCTGTGCAAAGAGAATTTTAACATTCCGCAGTCTTTTATATCCTGACTATCTGTAAATCAGAGGATCTTCAGAGAAGACAGGATAATGAATAAAAACCTTTTGGTTTGTTAGGGGCTTTATGTACGTAGAAAACTACTCTGAATGATGAAAGGAATATGAGTTGATACAAGATCATCGTATTCTGATGACTTGGTATGAAGGCTATTCTTATATTCTGCACAGTTTATATCTGTCAGTTCTTCAGAGTTTTGTTGTTGAGTTGCTGCTGTTGCCAGATATGAGGGAAATGTTACTCAAATTTTATGGCTTTGCTACTGCTCTTTTTAAACTTGACCACCTATCTTAATCATATAGGTAGATTAGCAGTCATATTTTTGTATTTAGAGTGTTATGTTCACAAAAATTCATAGTCCTCATTTCATATTACTGTGATTGCATTCATATAGTTATAGAACCTGGCCTCCAAAATTGTCAGTAATTACAATTTGATATGCTATTTTTATCTCAGGTCTTCCCTTTGAGAGTTGCTCAGTACAGTACTGTATTGTGTTGTTTATTTTTGGTAAAATGGTCTGTAAATTGAATTTGTTGAGTGCATGCTGAAGCATGGGCTTGTTGAATGCTGTTAGGATTTTAGAACGTAGATTAGAGATTAATTTTTTCTGTCCTGAGCAAAATACAGTATTGAGGGTTACTTAGGACAAGGGTCTTTTCTAAATTAGGCACTTTTGCTACTACTAATGTATGTAATAGTAATGCTTAGCATCAATCAAGACTTGACCTTTTAGGTCTGTTTTATCATTTTAGTTGATTGTTTTTGTTTCTCAAAGCAAAATATCAAGTGATTTGTCCAGAGACATCTAGAGACGATGTTTAGCCAAATTTTTAATTTTCTTGTACCAGTTCAGAAGAAGGATTCGACTATTTTTCAACTTAATGTTGGTAGTACAGCATTCCTTATTGTTTTGGAAAGATTATGTACTGTAGTTCAAATTTGCTATATGTGCTTGGAGAAAGTGTAGTGTTCTGTTTAGATTAAGTTCATTTTATTCATCCCAATCATTAAAGATTCTTTTTTAAGCCTTACCTGTTATTTGGAATATTGATCTCACAGTTGTGGGCTTCATCTCTTTCCTCCCTAGGTCGAATTGACTCATTAAATAGTTGGGTCATCAATCTGGGTGT
The DNA here is from genome assembly GCF_040412425.1 of Macrobrachium rosenbergii. Taxonomy (NCBI): domain Eukaryota; kingdom Metazoa; phylum Arthropoda; class Malacostraca; order Decapoda; family Palaemonidae; genus Macrobrachium; species Macrobrachium rosenbergii. The sequence goes on along the minus strand of NC_089786.1, from coordinate 10,327,207 downwards.
TACTTCCCTTTTTTTCTTCTTTTCTCTGCTGTAAGGCAGCATCTGTGTCCATTTTATATGCATAACATTTTATTCACTTTCGTATAAGACTTTACAACATTCATGGGCCACCCATGGAAAAAGGCCTGTTTTGGCATAAGGCTCCTTATCCCAAACCTTAAATTAAGCCTCTTAATTAGCATGGAACACCTGTCAGATTACCTCATAACTCCATTGAGATTAACTTCTCTTAATTTACAACGTGGGATTGGTAATCCTTGGGTTGTATTGTTCATTGACAGTATTTTGCCTTCCAGTGTGAAGGCTGTTGAACTCTTCTTGTTTCTGCTCTCCCTTCTGCTTAAAACCTATCCATTAGGAAGGAGATATACATATTCTTTTGAGGTTAATCTGTCATCCTTTCTCTTGTATGCTTCATGTGTGGGTTAAAGAAATTCACTGAGTGAAGTTTCCATTAATTGAATCCTTATTCATATGTTTATGAATGGTCTTCAGTTGTAATTTTGTTTGCAGTAGTATCCAAACAGGGAAGTAAAACAAGCCAAGGAAAGAGATTCATTGTCATTTATGTTTATTTCTTCCTGCTTGCTTTACCAGCCATACAGTAAGGCAATAAAAATGTTTTTATTTTGCTTTGAAGGTAACTTCATGTTCCATTTTCATCAAGAAATAAGTAATTTTGAAGTGAAAAGTAGATTTAGCTTTATTAAAGGACAGGCATGATTTTTTTACAGTACAAAAATTTTTCAGTTGCTGACAGCAGCACTTGCTGTTTCGTTCATGTATTCCAATAGTATGTTACATGTTAAAAATTCCAGTGCTGCTTGCACTTGTAATTTACATTAGGTATACATATAGACACCAGCACTTCAAAACATACCCAGGGACCTTTTTGGCCAAGTTTGTTATTCAGTAATCAAGTGTTTTTTCACTATTAAAATTGTTCCTGTACACAAATTTTTCAACCATATAAGAAATGTTTGTGATTTATAATGTTGAGACCTTGTTGGCTGGTCACTGTCTATGGTGTGCATCATAGCTTCTTGGTAACATTCCCTCATCTCCCAGATGTGATGTTTTTTCCATTTACTTTTCATCCATTTCTTTTGGTCTCTTCCTGCCTGTAGTTGTTCCCAGTGAGTTGGAAGGTTTCATTTTTATACCCTAGCAGGCAACTGGTCAAAAGTATCTGATTTCATGTATGATAGCACTGGAAATAGTTGTCAAATATTTGGATGTCCATAATAATTGAAGATTATTGTTAATTCACTTTTAAGTTTTAGGGAATGAGTATGGTAATTAAAGAAATTAAAGAAAACTTTTTTTCTTCAAATTACAATAGTGGAAGTATGTTGCATAGAGTATCAGGTAGGGAGTAAGGGAGGACATGTGCTGGAACCATTCAGCTTTCTTGTCTTCTGTCATTCATTTTCTGTTAGGAAAAGTGCATTAATCACAAAAATTGCACTGTGATATATATTGCAGATAATAATCTAGGAGGTAAATGTGAAAGGTAGCTTATAATCAATGGCATGTCAGAATGTGACATGACTATTTTATGTTGAGCATATTTTGGATCAGCTGAGTGCACTTTGCTCCATGGGGGATAGTATTTTGACCTATACTTTATAAATAATTACTGGCGACTATAAATTCTTGACTGCTGTTTTCAGCATTACTTATTAGCAGTTGCTTCAGGGGTCTTGCCTTGAGATAAGTAGTAAAGTCTGATAAGTAACAAAGCCACTGTAGAATAGCTTACACTTGAATATTTTCAAGATAATTCACTGCCATTAATAATTCCAAATTGTTTCAATCTTAAATTAAACTATACCTTTTATTAACATTCTGTTGCATCTGGAAGTTCATCATATCTAAAATGGTAGCCTAGCAACATATCCTCTTAACAGTATAGTAGTTTAGTACAGAAAGCAGTTAAGTTGCACTATTACTGTATTGATAATAATCGTCATTGCTGCTTGCATATTTAACAATTCGAATAACACTGACAACTGTTTCTTTTGCTATCTTATAATCAGTGCTATTTTGTTCATTTGGTTGTCAGGGTGCAATAATGAAACCTTCAAACTTGATAAGGTCAACTATTGCAGACCAGCTTTGTTCCAGTTTTACCTTTCTTTGAAGGGCAAATTCGTGAGTCTAGAAGTGACTCAGTGGTCAGGTAAAATAATTAAGAATAGTAATAGTGGAATGTGTAGATCATGTGTTAGATTACTGTACCAAGTGAAACTAAGTTGCATGGGTATGATTGTGAATTTTCTTATTGGACGGAAGAGTGAAATTTTTTAATGATTTGGTAGAATTTTTCTAGTTGAACTACTTTTTTTGTATTGAGTGAATGTTGTGTGTAGCCTCTTCAAGTAGCGTATGGTACAAAGGTCTTTTGAAAGACATTTTAGATATATCTCAACTTTATAAGGCTTTTATTAGATAGTATCTTCACATAAATCATCTTTATTTCTTTGAATGGTATATATTATATATTAACTTTTTTTATTGATATTGGAATGCATCATGTAATTTTTTTAGTTTATGATTATTGTATTACTTGATGCCGTACAGGTTTGGGTTTGTGACGCTTTTTTCAAGAATTTATTGCTATCTTTTCTTGATGGGTTTCTAAAAATTTAGTAAGTTAGTGTGAATACTGTTTGGATTATGCTGTTTATAATTCTGTTTCTAAAAGTGTGTTTGAACATTTCAAATTACTTTGAAATTTTCCTAGTTAATTGAAGGTTTTCATACTTGGTCAGAGACAAAAGTGAAGCAGAAACGCAAGAGAGCAAACCAAGCCAACCTGCTTCTCCGAAGAGTCCCACAAAGAGCCCCAGCAAAACGTTTTACCTTCCAGAATCAGCTGATGATGAAGAAAAATCACCGTTACTGGGTGATGATGAAAAGCCTCCTAGGTAAGTTGGATATTTCGTTGTATTATTCTTTCATGGCAAGATGCACTCACAATTATGTGGTCGGGTTGATTTATGTTTCTTGTCTAAAACAGATCATGTTTGTTTATGTTACATGTAAAAGTGCAGTCAATGTTTTCTATGTATATGAAAACACTGTAACTTACATTAAGAAAACTGAATGTCATATTCAATGAATATCAGTTATTTCTGCACTTCAGAAGCCAATTTAGGAGAGTATGGGTATTTTATATATAGTGTTTATTTCATGATACACATAGTTTTGCTACAAACATAATTTCAGTTTGTGCATTGTTTACAGGATGGCACTGAATTGTAGAGACTAATTTGTGTTAAGTCTTTTATTAGCGCAGCATTTTCTTGGAGCTTATGGTCCAGCCAACAGTTTTTAGTTTTGTGACAAATATATTGTGCAGTTTCAGCCATCAAGGTTTTCAGCTGTTTGCTTTCTGTTTGGTACACAATAGTTTGTTCACATGTTTTCCAGGCAACGGAAATCTCTGCCAGCCAGGTTTGGGATGTAAGTATGTGGCCTGTTGGAACAGAAATGTGTGTGGAATTTTACAGATTTCTGATAATTTAACAAAGCATAAAAATTAAATTTCTATTTTACTGATTTACTCTGCATTAGTGGATGTTACTTCATAGATTTGAGTGATCTTATTTGCTCCTTTGATAATAACCGGACTGTAATTGAGGTAGGACTTGTGAAATGTCTCATGCTTGTTTACTTGATATGTATTTTTAAATTTGCTGGAGAGGCATAGTTAAAATATGAAGTGAATTCTTGAAAACTGTAATAGTTTAGTAATATAAAAATGTGGCAGAAGTACAAAAACAACAGTTTAGTCCATAAATGGGAAATACTGTGTTCTGAAAATGCTGAAAACCATACGTATTAGGAAGAACGAAAAATATTTATATATATATGCTAGAAACTTCATTTACACTTCAGATTATCTTTTAGTTATGGATTTTTCCTATGATCTATACAATTTTCCATAATGGGTGATTTCAATGTTAAAAGAAAATAAAAATGAAGTTAAAGTTTATGGATGCGTATAGATAATTAACTCATACTAATCAATAAACCTCTAGCTTAGTGTAGTTTTAAGGTCTCTCAGTTGTATCTGTTACTGCATTTCGTCATGTTGAGTTTTGAATGATTTGTGTGGTTTACTTCAGTTTGAACACTAACCCTTGTAGTAATGGAATTCTTCCCCTTAAGGGCCCCTCACACAAGCCTGTGCGTGGTGTGCCTTACACAGCATCTATAGACAGCAGTAAAGGTTCTTTTTAATGTTCCTACTTGAGACCTTTTAGAATTGGTTTCTGCCATATACTTTTCTCCTTATAATTTGACCTGCTCCATTTTCAATTTCTCTAGAGAATAATTGCTTATGTGGATCCATACCTTCAAATGATTAAAATCACTGGCCTTACCTTTTTTAATGTTTTTGCTTTTTATTTTATGCTGTTTAATTGTTATTAATTTAACCACTCCATGAAGTCTATGATGTGATTGTTTTAAAGTCTTGACACTCATCAAATTTTGCTGTGGTAGATTCCTAGTATCTTGCTTACTATGTTACAAGAAGAACTTCCTTGAAGCTGTGCAATGTCTGGGTACATTGTAATGAATTTTGTTTTGAATCTTTTTACACATACCAACATGACAGTTCTCATATTGTATTAATATTGTATTCTAGAATAGAGGTGAATGAGAGTGACAGGAGTTGTTTGAGCAAGCATATGCTGTACTGGAGTTCATGTTGTTGCAACAGGATTTGGAAAGAAAATGTAATAGAAAATTTTAATGAAATTGTAACTGATGAAAATTGTCATTTTCAATAAAATATTTACATTGAACACATTCTGTAAGTTTTGTTGGTGGCTTCTCATTGTAAAAATTTTTTTTTTTTTTTAGTAAGTGCATACAGTTTGGGGTGAATGTTAATACAGTACCTGTTCTAACAGTGTGATTGCTAGTTCAACCAAGATATTTGAATTTATTCAGCATCTTTGAAATACAGTCCATTTTTTCATTTACAGGCCAATCATTCGATCTGCAGAAAGTGAGCGAGTTCAGATGGTTGATGAAACATCTCGTAAGAAGTCCCGAGTCCAGTTTGATATTGGTATGCATGGGGGTTTAAAATCCTAATCTTAATAAGTATAGCTGTGTAATCCAACATCCTTTCATCCATACCTTGTGTCCTACCCCCTGTCTCTCTCTCTTTGACTTTGTGTTGAGGATTTTTCATAAGCATAAGATGATACTTTTATGTTGCCTTATATTTTGAATAAGTACTTTTAAATGTACAGTTTCAAAGAAAAAATGTCACTAGGTGCTACTGAAGCCCTTCCCATAGACTCCTCCATTAAGGAGGGTAAGAATGGACTGGCTCTTACTCAAAAAATATTTTGAATTATACTTTAGACTTTTTTTGTTTGCTCTTAATCCTGCAATTATTGTTGTTATTGCTCTAAAATAGTTTAACAAGATCGTAGGGTTATTGCTAGACTCTTGAGTGCAGTCAAAACTATTGATGTTTGTTCTGAAATAAGAGAAAAGAAAGCTGAATTAAGAACCTTATTTAGTTCCCAATTTTTCTTTTTTACCTTTTGCACCAATTTGTGCTTTGTCACATTTTGTTCCAATAATTACCTCCACAATTTGTTACAATTTTTATCTTTTCATCTTGTTTTCTTCCAGTCTCTATCTTTTCACCATTTATTCCAGTTTTCACTTTTTCACCTTGTTTTGTTCATATGTTTATGGTCCCCTTTCGTTTAAGATCAAACCCTTGGGCCCAGCCGTATAAGAAACTAAGAATGACTTCATGGTCTAGTGACACTACATCGGAATAATAATAATAATAATGATAATAATCACCTAGGTTATTAAGCAATTTAAGCAGACTAAAGAGGGAGATTTCTGAACCCTCAGTGGACTGGCTTTTATTGTACAGGAACTTAAAATTTATCATGGTGAGAAGGGCACGTTGTAACCAACTTTAATTTGTTGGTGTCTTGTACAGTTAAAAACACTTAAGTCATCTCACAACCTCTCTATATATATAAAAGTATATACTGTCTATTGCAACACTTTTACTTACATTTGTCCTACTATTTTCTACAGTGAAATGTGAGTACAAAACCTCTCCCAAGAGATTTTAATTACTCAAATTACTTCAACATAAATGTGCTACAATGTTAGTACCCTACCTAAGATAGCTGTTTCTGATAAAAAAGATAAAATTTAATACAAGGTATGTTCATTTTATCCAAGCTCTATACTGTACACAACTCACGCTGTACTCCATAATTACAATATGCTTGTAACACTAATTCCTAACTGACATAACATAACAAATTTTACACTGCTTACACATGCACATTTGATTATTGGTTAAGCCTTTCGCTGCGAGCCTGTTTTCGCCACTAGTGATGAGAGCACCATCCTGCTAATCATGCAACTGACTAATTTTCTCTATTTTATATTTTTACTTTGATTCTTTGTTATTTTCTTTACTGTTATGATTTTACACTGTACTATTATGATATAATTTTTGTTATACAAATGATGAAATATGCCAATAATTTGTAAGTAAGTATTCAGTTACTAAGTTAGCTTTTATTGGTGATTCATTTTAGTGTGATACCCCTCAAATCATGGAGTAAGATAACACCATTTTCATTACTTATTCAGTATGAAAATCTTTATTACAAACTTTGAATGCTTGCTTTTGGTGAAAAATCTCATCTGGAATATTCACAGGTCTTCCACTCTCAAATTTTATCACATTTTCTTTGTTTACTCACAACACCTCTGGTGCTTGACAAAAATGCTTCCTCCTCTGTCATTTCCTATAATTCATGACCATCTCTCATAAAACCAGAAATAAATAAATTATCTAAGGTAGGTTTGTCTATAACTATGACATAATAAATGTTAACCATATTCACTGCTGGCACTATCAGAACTATCTGATAGTTCAGATCTATTACTATCATTGTCGTTTCCAAATAAAAGCCTCTGTACTACTACATCATCAAGAGAAACCTCCTCCCTCTGTAGTGTTTTGATGGTTACTGAAGGTACAGCCCATGTCCTGAGATTATCCTGTAAGTTGGAAATAAAAGGTTGCCATTTGTCGCTAAAACAGACAAAAAGTTCCTTAAAATGATGAGGGAAATGCGTTATCTATTATGAGCTGCTTAACTAGAACTAAAAGAAGTTCTGTATAACTGAGGATGTCAGTTCCATGTTATGGACGAGACCTTTTGATGACTGAGGAGATCAGTCCTGCGCAGCGAAAGGGTTAAGTATTGGATTGCTTAGTTATCATCTTCCTCCTGTGATTTGTGAAGTTTATTATCTCCTGATTGCTTCAAAGCATTAATTCCTTCCATTCCATAAAACTCATCTCTCCTTTTGTGTTTATCTGTGTTTGTGTCAATTTTCTCCATCATTGACCAAACTGTTACCCCTCACAAACCTTCCATTTTATGACTCATTTCCTCTTGTTTGTTGTCACTTTCCTTCCATTTGTATTAGTTTATAAGAGGGAATAAAACTGAAGGACTGAGGATGAAGATTTACTCTAATGGTGAGGTGCAGAGATATTCTAGGTTTGGTATGTATTTGAGATTGTTGGTTTTCAGATTTTTCTGAAGTAAGAAAAATTAACTAAAATACTGTGTAGATAAAATCAAAGAAGTTTAGATGAGACTACTTCCTTTCCTTATACAGTAGTATGACATAGAAACTCACATGGCTGAGTTGTTGGCCAAAAATAATGTTCACTTGCTTGTTTTGAATGACAAAAGGAAATTCTAGAAGGTTGCATTATGTTAAACTAAAGCATTGGTCATTTTGGGGAAAATTTTTTGAGGTACAGTATTGGAATTAACAAATGATTTAAAAAATCTGGTAGTGGTAAGTGCTGAATTTGGTCAGTTATGAAAAGTCTAATACCAAAGCCATGTGTCAGTAGGGAACACTTTCATTGGCGTTGCATATTTGAGGAATTTTGTGGTTTATTTTGGGCCATTTAGCTAATGAACTAACTGAAGTATATTTTTTACTGATATGACCAATGTGGTTTATTGTAGAATATTAAATTGATAATGTATTCATAAAGCATGTCTTGACATAAATAATGGGTTTGAATCTAGATTTGAAAGAGTCGCAACAAATTAACCAACCAGGATAGTAAATATGTATTGTAATTTATGTAAAAGCTATCACTATCACATGGTAGTTGTGGACATCTGTTGTGACCTTATCATTCACTTCTGCAATATGAAGCCATATATATTTACTTAATTGAAAATTTAAAGTTTTAAGCACATGAAGCATATGAACATTAGTTTCTTAGTATCATTGTGTTTAAGGAATGTCGACATAGATGATATATTGTTTGTCTAATTTTCCTCATACCATCTCTTTCTGGCAGGTGAGGCAGAGGAGCAGCAGGATTCAGACCACACTAAAGAAAGACCTCGGCGCAGGTTAGTGTTTTCTGTATTAAAACAGTCCAGCAGTAGTGTTGGTTAGTGATAATCTTCTACTACTTTTGAGATCTCAGTCTGTTTTCCAGTCTTTGGGCACTATATCTTTCAGAAATGTTCTCACTTGCAATTTGTGGAATGCGACCCATCCTTCACTTTCAGCATTATGTACAGTAGTCACCCCTGATCAAAATCTTCAGTAACTTTGTGTGGGGCCACATCTCTGCTCTGCAGAGTAGGAATGCCTAACACACAAAAATTTTGTGCTGTGTTTACTAATGGGATATATTGAAGCAATATCTTTCACACTTTTAGTCTCCTGTTAACAATAGGTCATCTTTGTTTAGTCACTAAGAGGAGCTTCCTTTTCTTTAGTCCTTTTTAGTTTTCTTTTCTATAGTGTGAGATGGTATGTTTTGCTGATTCTTGATGGACACCAACATTGATTTTAAATCATTTTGATTGGCCTGTCATTGTCTTCACTCTAGGTCTTGTGTTATGTAAGCAAGCTTTTGGTACCCTCTGCTTTTGTAATGTCCATCCACTTACATATGGTTTAGCCTCTTAAAATTGCCTTCGTTGATTTCAGTCACCTTTGCAATTCTCTTTTTGAAACCAGCATTAACTAATTTTTACTCATTTATTTAGTACATTCAGTAGATTGTCAGAGTATTGTGTTTCACTGTTACTTTGTTTTTTCTACTTACATTTCACCAGTACTTGTCTGTTCAGTCTGCCGGTTTTCCTTGTATACCTTTTGCATCTTTTTCTCTTGCTTTTCATCTGCTCTGGGATTTGTAAATATGTTTAGCAACGTCATTTCTAAGTTCTGGGAGAATTGTAGCTCTGCAATGGATAAAAAGAACATAATACATCTTATGATTATAAAGATTTAAGAGTTGTTTCAGGTACTTTTGGATGTTTAGAATTTACAGTTTTACCATGATTTATAAACATTTGTCAAGGTTGTTAATTCGTTGATAAAAGGGATTTTTCTAGTTTAAGATTTTTTTTTACCCTCATGCCCTTGTATGCTTTGCAATTTGATGATAATTAACAATGAGAGTTGACCTTGAGACATGAGGATTTAAGATCTTGAAGCTATCCCTAGTTGAAAGTGCTTTGACTAATCCCTTTACTGCAGGGTAGTTTTCATACTTGGTAATAATAATGATAAAGCAGTATAACAAAGATGGTGTCAATGACAAGTAACTATTTTTCAGGCGCAGCCATAAGAGGAGAGAAAGGGAACATGCCGAAGATCCTTCATGGCGTAAACACCCTGGAAGTGAACATAACTTACGATCCCACCGGTCCTTTGCAACAACTGAAGAAGAAGAAGCTAAAAATCTTGGAGAACATGATTTGGATGAGATGTCCAGTAAGTTTGAGATATGCTACATTGTTTGCTTACGTGTTATTTTTACAAACAACATGATTGTCAGTTTAAATGATAATAAATTATTCATATAAGTAAGTACAATTGTTAAAAAGCAGCTATAAGTAATTCTTTTCATTCTTCTTGCAGTAGCTTGCTTTTGTCATAAAAGTAGTTTGAACGGTTATGAAAATGAAGGCTAAGAATTCTTTTCGTCTTGTCTTCCAAAATAAAGTTGATCAAACTTTTGAAAAATCAAAAGAAAATGAACAATTTTATTCCAAGTAAATTTAAATATGTTCCTCTTTAGTAGCTTAGCTGTTCTTTAGAAGCAATTTATATTTTTACAGTGATCATAAGCAATAATATTTTGAAAATTGTTTACAACAGGTCATCGATTCGATGATCCAAGTGGGTACATCAAACCAAGAGTCAGGGCCCGTTCTTCTGTCTCATCAATTATCCACATGAGCGATAATGCAGAAAAGACTGGCAAGCAGTTGCCCATTATGAAGAAGTCTTACGATCACAGTCCTCATGAGGTTAGTTAAACTTAATATAAATGATAGTTTCTTTGAAATTAAGGTTAAGGGCCATAAATGATTATCGAATTTGTCTTAGAGAATGATTTAATCAAATTTGTTTATATATCATTACTGTTACACTGATTATATGAGATTTTGAATGAAAATAGATTGAATAATTTTTTAATAGCAATGTATCTGGTTACAAAGAACAATGCCATTCTGATAAATACAGGTGACGAAAGATCCTTCTCGTGTAAATTTTGGTAGTATATTAGTATAATGATACACAGTTCTTTACAGTATTCCACAGTTCTTTTAAACTTTTAATGTCATGCCTTCTTTTTCATAAGAAATTTAAGCAACTCAAAATTTCTGCTGATAGATGGGATAGAAACACTTACAAGTAAAAAACTCTGAGTTGTTGTTAAGCTTTAAAGTGGTGCCAACAGTTCCCCTAAAATTGTGCTTTTAAAATTTTTGCCCACATCCCTTAACATGAAAGCATTGCTTTAAGAGTGTTAGGCTGTATGTATTCTTTATTAAAAGATATATTGCCATATACTGTAATGGGATAATCATAAATAATTTACAGAGAAAAAATTGTTAACCTTCAGAAACTTGTCAAGGTTTAGGCATCTTCACACTTAACTTACACATATTTTAGTTTTCCGTTAACTTGGTATGGCTCATTTTAGATGACTGACCAAGAAATACTGGCAATGTTCGCAAAAAGCCGTTCAATCAGTGTGGCTGGACCATATGGCGCCTATCAGCCCCTCCTGAAGAAGTATTCGTGTATTGCAAGAAGGCATCCTTTTGCATTTTATAGTCCCCATGACATTCGTGAGGTTGATCCAGTCTCTCCTGGCTGAAATGGAGAGACTTTCTTGTAACCTTGAGTTTTAGAAACCTCATTATCCCCTAATTAGTGTCTCAGTGTTTGCATTCAGTTTGGTGCCAAGTTCAACCTTGAGGATTGCTCACTGTTGTGTTAACTGTTATGTTATTTGATCTTTTAATTGTTTACTAAATTACTTTTTTTTTTTTTAAGAACTGCCCCATTCGTTTGTATTTTCCTAATTTTGTATCCCTTCATAATAACACCTTTCAAATTTTAAGACATTTTTGCATCAAAGACTAATTAGAAACAATAGTCTACTTTTTTTATTGCAACAGATATTTTTGTTGGGAGATGAATGAATTTTGTATCAGATAACTGAAAGGTGAAAAAAGGGATAGAAACAAAAATTATAGTCTTATGGTAATACTATGTTGTGAAATATAATTGATTTTAAGATGTCCCAAACCCACTATTTTATGCTTATTTGGTGGTATGTGGGAACTGGAAAAAATGACTAATTTGTGGCCCTAGGATTTGATTCCCTTAATTTTCTTTGGCATGACACTAATGAGCCAAAATATTTATGAAATTCTATATAAACTAATATGCCCATGTGATAACATGCTACTTGGGTTTATTATAGGGTTCTTTTCCTTTTTTAATCTGGTGTCATAATTTGTGCTCTTGTAGTATAATACTTTGATTGTACATATATGATGCATACAAATGTTAGTTCAGTTCTTCATCTGTTTTAATTTTTTGATTTAGGTCTTTGTAGAACTGGATGAGTTGAAATACATAAATGGCCACTTGGAGTGGAAGGAGACTGCAAGATGGATCAAATATGAAGAAGACGTTGAGGATGTCGACAACCGGTGGGGAAAGCCCCACTTGGCATTTCTGAACTTCCATGCACTCTTCTCTCTTCGCAAGGGCCTCGATTCAGGTAAGGGTTTCAGTAGTGTTCTTAACATTGCCACTTTGCTTTACATTTCATACACACTATTTGTTGGAAGAGTGGATCTTTTTCAAATTCATATTCATTATTTATGTGTAGTTTGTATAACCTACCCTTTTTAGGCAGTTTTACAGTATTTATGATAAGATAAATCAGTTTCCAAAGGTCAAAATGTATTCAAGCAATTTCTTGTAGAATTTGTTTTCAGGAGATTTGTTATTCAAGCATTCATTTTTTCCTTGTTTACTTTTGCTTGAACACTAGACCAAGAAAATGTAGTGTGATTTTCATGACTGACTGAAAGATTGTTAAAAGGAAGTACATGACTAAAATGAAGCAGATGAAGTTGAGCAAGCAAGGTCAATTTAGGAGAGTTAGCAACAGGTCCTTAAATAGAAGAAACAGCAGATAATTTTCAGAAATTTTGGCTGTAAAGCAATAACACTCCTATTGTTAAAATACAAAAACAACATTTAAAAGATAAGAGCCAGTGGTTGTTAGAGAATAAGGCAATAAAATTTTCATGTTAGTTAAGAGCCAAGTTCTTAAAACATCCAAGACCAAAGTCTACAAATTGGCTGATAGGGTTACTGTATACGAGAAAATGTGTCTGGAAGATCAACAACCAGATTAGTTTACTTGAATGAAATTATGTCAATTCAGAGAAAGTGAAGGTGGTCATTTAGGAGACGGTATGCCAGTTTGAAAAGAATCTTCATTCCTAATTCTGTAGTTAATTATTTAGAGTATATTGTCAGTGAATTATTTAAAACCAGATTAATTTATAAATGAGTACAGGTATATTACGTAAAATAAGATTGACGAAGGTAGCGTATTGGAAGGCGTATCCTTAAATTTCAGCTGTAAGACAGAGCTTTTTCATTTTTTGTTGTGTATTAGTAACAGGTTCAGGTGGAAAGCTTCTCTTGTTGCCTCTCTTCCCATCATCTCAGGAAAGCAGGAACTTCCCCTTTCATATTAGTTGATGAACCTTGGAATGCTTACCTTCAGCCTTTTAACTTTTATTAAAGCTCTTGAAGTATTTTTGAAACATTTTTTTTACATTGAGTTTTCATTGAAATTCCATTATTCCTTTGTTTCTCCATATAAGGTTTCCTCACTTCCTTCTTATCCATCTTACTTCTGTAGTCTGTCTTTACAGCCACATTTGCTCCACATGTCAGTAACATCATCAAGAAATTAGACTAAATGCACTAAGATCACTAACAGGCACAACATTTGGACAACAAAAGAAACGCTCATCACAGTATACAAACAATACAAATTTACGCCAGCCCAGCCAGAGCCATATCAACACACAACTAAACAAACTTTAATAATACAAAACACAGCTCTTAGAATCATTGTACACAGTATTAGCCAAAACCAAGATTCTCACCATCAGGCAACACTTAGACATGAGAGGCACACAATTCTTGGCATCGGTCATAAACAACACAAACAGCCCATGCTATTACCTTCCCACCCTCAATCACAGGCAAAAAGCGAATACACCACACAGACACTATACAAATATCTTGAATTCTATACCACCACCCACAAACATCACACAAAACAAAAAGCACATCCATGCTCACCTCACCAGACAAGCACTTAATAACCTTCCCAACAACAAAATACTCGGCACCCCCACCCAACATAACTTTTAGCTTCAAGATTGGAGAGAGTACACCTGACTCGACTTTTTTTGGAATCACTTTTTTTAGACAACACAAACAGACATTTGTCCACTCTGCCAAGTTAGTCCCCACACAATTACACATCTCTTAGTTTGCCCTAACTTCAGCCCATACAACAACACAACATCCACACTACCACACAGTTATGGTCAGATCCATCTTGTCCTTCTTCTGCGGTGCAGGATAACAGAGTCTGGGAACCACAACAACAACAACAACAACAGCCACATTTTCACCTGTTCTTCTCCAGTTCATGTCTAGATTAACTTTTGCTCCAGATAGACCTCCAACCACTCCTTTTCTCATTTTCACATCCATCAACTTGCTCTACTACTATTTATTTAGCAGACTTATCCTTACCCATTCCCATGGGTACTTATAAATATTCTTCATAGAGAACCATTCATTTTTAGTGCTAAGCCCCTCTAAATGCATTGCCACATGACTCCATTCTCATTTACTCCAGGAAGTCCATGTTAACAAACAGTGGCATCTCTTTCTGTCACTTACCTTTGCACTCTTATCACTTGGTCCAACCACTCTTTCATGTTCTCCAAACCAAGCCAGATAAGGATTCAAACTACCCCTAAAAATTGTCTTTCAATCTCATTATTTTCCTTTCTTGGATCATATACACTCATTTTTGCATCTAATCCTGCTGCATCTAATCTTAACCAAACAATCCTCAGAGTAACATTTATGTACTTTTTCACAAACTGGGACATTTTTGAAGACTTGCTGACTGTGAATGTTAGAAGAGAGTGATGCAAGAGGGGAAGTGGATTGAGTAAATTTCAGAATGTTTGTTGGAGTAACTGATGATGAGATAAGTAGGGTTAAGAGGTTGAATAATGGAGAGAGACCAGGTATTAATGGGATTACATGGGAAGTGCTATGGCACCTGTGTTGGAAGTGTGCTCAAGTGACTCACCATAGTTTGTAAGGTGTGCCTGGATGATTTAAAGATTCCAAAAATATGGGTGAAATTGGAAAATTTGTCCATTGTTTAACGGCAAAGGCAGTGGAAGTTACTGTAAGAATATTGGTGCATGAAAGAACTTAGTATGCTATAGAGGGTGTGTGGTAGGATTTAGATTGAGAAAGTAAGTTAGATGACAGAAGGAATGCTAAGGAAAGAATAGTAATAACATAGACAAGAAAGGGGGAGTGTGAATCAGTTGCTTTTCATGAAAGTTATGTAAGAAGTTTTAAATGGGAAAAGCAGTAAGTTGCTTACGTAGCTTATGCTAGAATTGATAAAAGTGGCAATGTGTGGTGTCGAGCATGTTTTGAATAGAGAAGTTGTTGAGAGTGACAAAAAGATTTTACGATGGAACTGAAGGGTGAGTTACAAGTTGCGAGTGGGAGAGTGACTGGTTTTGTGCAAACATGGGGTAAGACAGTGCTGTGTTATGTCTCCTTGGCTGTTCTATATCTATTTGAGTGAGGTAATACCTGAAGTCAGAAAAAGGATAATGGCTGTAGGTGCATAATTGTAGGATAAGAAATTGGAGTGGATGTTGTTTGTAGGTGATAAAGTGTTTATTGGGGATAATGGAAAGAAACTATAGAAAGTCATAAGCGCTTCCAAGAGGAGAAAGCTGAGAGTAGAGCTAGAGTAAGGTCGCAATGGTAAATGCAGACCAGGAAGATGGAGCAGTAAAAGCCACTGTGAATGGCAGGAAAATGGAAGAGTTTGATTTGTGTAGGTATTGTATTTAGGAATAAAGCTGTTGGATGATAGTAGGATGAGAGAAAAGATGAATCGTAGAATAGGTGAAACAAGGAAGGTCGCAAGAGGTTTGTAAAATATTGGGGGACAGTTAAGTGTGTATATGAATATATGAAGGGATGTTGAGCCAGCTCTCCTTTATGGAAATGTAGCGTGGATGTTTAAAACAAACAAACAAAGGGATGAAATTGAACAGATGAATTAATTTTGCAGCATATTTGGCATTAGAAGTTGAGATGTGAGATATTTAGGGTAAAAGGGTTAGTGTAGGTGAAAAGTTGGATCAGGGTGTTCTGAGATGGTTCTGTATTGTGGAGAGAGAGATTGTTGAAAAGAAAGTACATTTAGGAAGTGTTGGGAAGGAGGAGGAGAGGAAGACCTAGAGAAGCCTGGGTAAATGCTGCCTTTGACCCACACCTTCGTTGATTTCCTTCCTACCGTTTAACCAGTAGACCACTCTTGTCCCTCAGTTCACTCTCCATTTGCAACCTTCGTTGAACCCACAACTTGTCCTTTGACCTTAGCCAACCCATGACTCTTAATTTGTCCTTGACTTATTACCTACCGTTTACTCAAAACAAACTTTGAATCAATCACATCTTGATCCAGAGCTCACCTTGACTACAAACTACTCTTTGCTTATAACCTACCCATGATCCTCGACCTTCTCTTTCTCCAAAAGGTTGATGCTAAGTCACCACTTAATTTTAATCTCCATTCTAATCTTATTCTACATTCCTATCTCTAACTGCATCATGAACCTCACAGCTTTTTCTTTTAAGCATAATTTTCTTAATACCCAAACACACAGTAGTTTTCTGAGAGAGAGAGAGAGAGAGAGAGAGAGAGAGAGAGAGAGAGAGAGAGAGAGAGAGAGAGAGTATTTACCTTGCAAAAAAAAATCAGGGTTATGTGTTTGTCAGCAGTGTTAAGAAAGTAATCAAGTGTTGGAATTAAATGAATAATACATCACTGCACAGTCTTGTAGTGGAGGTAATCCCCCTTTTGATTATGCCTGTCATTCTTACACAAGTCTCTAGTGATAGATAGGTTACGTAAGGCGACGAACAACAGAAACTCTGGATTCTTCTTCTTTTTTTTGTAGTTTCAAAAGTATCCTTTGTGCTCGAGACTTGGTTAGTCATGATGGCCTATACGGAGTCTCTAAAAAGATCCCTATTCAGTCAAGGAGAACGATGCTTTGTCATCGTCGTCACCTCGCCTGATTGGGGTAGGGTTCGAGGAGGACCTGTTTTAATGAACGCTGAAGTTTGTGGGCTTAGGTCAGAGGTATCTAGACCGGCATGGAAATCTGCCAGCACCTGGCATTTAGAAGGCTGGAAGGAGTTTGTCCTCATCTTGCTTTCGTTCATTATGGAGTTGGATGGTTACGCGTGAAACAGGTCAAATGTTAAGAAAGGGAAGCTAGCTTGCATGAAGTATTATTCTACACACTCCGCCCCCCCCCCAAAAAAAAATTGTTGTAGGGAATTATTAATTTTTTAAGTATGTCCCTCTCAACTGTGGAAAGTTGTATAGTAATCCAATTCTCTCTCTCGCGCTCCCACATGCAATCAGATTGGAGTATCAAGTGATGTACTGAACT
>NC_089786.1:10277500-10305000 GCF_040412425.1 Macrobrachium rosenbergii | reverse complement strand
ACAGAGTTAAGGGAGCCTTATCATTTTTATTTGCTATTGCTTTCTGCCTGTGTATGTGTTTGCCCGTCTCTCTGTATCACTGTCACGCTTACCTTGTCATTGCAACGCCTCCAAAATGATTGGAGGGATTCCTGTCGACCTTCATACAAGGGTGAAGAAAACCATCATGTTCATGAGAGAAGATCGTATCATACCCACCTGTCCGTTGATCAGTGTCTGTCACGCTTGTCTTGTCCTAACAACTCTGGCGTGATTGGAATGCCCTCAGAGAGTAGGGCCCGACGGGCGACATATACCGAAATAGGAAATCTTTCAGGAGGCTGTTCTCTTCTTGCCTCCCTCGTTTTATGTCGAATTTAAGGACGATATAAAGCGGGATTTGAATATGAAGATGAAATAACTCTGATATCCAAGTTTGAAAGAAACAATTGCAGGGAGATGAAATAGAGGCGAGGCCAAAGTTAAAGGGTTTTAGGAAATTGAAGAAAATAAATCAAACCAAATTTCTTAGATAAAGATGATTAAGAAAGTGAATTGACGTGAAAGAGTAAGAAAGAAATATATAAACAAAAAAAAGATGAATATATATGTATGTATATATATATATATATATATATATATATATATATATATATATATAATATATAAAATATATGTATGTATTGTGTGTGTGTGTGTGTGTGTGTGGATTAAAATAAATCCGGAATGAAATTTTAAATAAAGAAGAAAGTAGTGTGGTATTAAAAAAACGAAAGTACTTGCTTCAATCAAGTTTTTCATCTTTCCTTTCTTGGCTATATGCATATTTTATGGTCATCGCATGTTAACTTCGTCATATTTACGCTCTCTCTCACACACACACACACATATATATATATATGTATGTGTAAATTTATTTATATATATATACGTACTGTATATACAAATATATACACACATATATATACATACTGTATATATAATGTTTCTTTTCATTTGATATATTAATCTGGCTTAGTCCTTGTATATATATATATATATATATATATATATATATATATATATATATATATATATATATATATATATATATTACTGTATATATATTATATATATATAATATATATACTGTATATGTAATATATAAATAAATAAATATATATATATTATATATATATATCTGTATATATATGTGTGTGTATTATATATACATTATATATATTATAAATGTAATGTATATATAATATTTATATATATATATAATATATATAATTTATATATATATATGTAATGTATATGTATATATATACATATACAGTATATCTATACATACATACACGCATACATATACATACATAAGTTTATTAAGCTAAATTAAGAGGAAGAAATTAAGGAAATAATTATCACCTGAGTGCCTGATAAAGGATACCGAAATAGTCGGTCTTATCAAAACAGAAGCGCCCATCCTACAAGTGACCTTTCGTTCCCACCACCAAAGGAAAGGGGATTTTCCCGGTGTTTTGCGTTGTTTCTCCTCTCCTTGTCTTGTTTTGCTTGTGAGACGACTGGAATGCATTGGACCAACCGTTGGAGTGGGATGAGGTGGGCATTTTTGCTTGCCTTCGGTACAGAGAAGGCCGGAGGAGTTGGCAACTCTCTGGTCATATCTGGTTCATCTCGCGAGAAAAAGGGGAGAAGCTAATGACCAGTTCCTGAATTAAAAGTATGTGACAAGTAAGTCTTTAATAAGATGATTTTGAACGCAGGATACACAGGGACGTCTATAGAATTCCGTATCGGGATTTTTTCTTTTAACTATGTAAAAGAGGTGAATGAATATATGGCTCCGTCGAGCATTACGGCTACTGGTGTGGGAAATTGATTGCTTGGGCCAGGGAGACTAATGTTTGCCCAAACATGGGGTAAGAAAACCAAGGTGTAGACCTTGGAGATAACCTTAATCGGTAGCTCTTCACGAAAACATTGCACGAAGTTATTCAATATTGCTTTTATTCATTGTGTAATACACATTTATTTGGCGGTTTTTATCGTTAAGAAGCATATTAACGAGACACAGACATTGGTAGACTCTCAAGGCTGACCCCGTGGATCCGTTCGTGAATGGAAGGTCGGCGTCAATGATCGTTGTGATTTATGACTAAAGATAACGGATCGTTCCTAGAGTGACCCCCAAAGGTTTTAACCCGGTATGTATCCACCTTTGCGGCGTGTTTAGTACAAGTCCGTTGGGGATTACCGTAAAAACATAAACAAAAGACTGTAAATATCATAAGATAATGACCCCCCAAAACCCTTGGGGGTCACTATCTAGGAAAGATCCAAGATAACTTTTACAGTCATCCATTCTTGAGTGGAAGGAAAATTGAAGATAAAGGAAGTTAAAGTATTGGAACAGCTAGATGTTAAGATAGTTGAGGGATTAGGCGAAAATTAAAAAGCAGAAAGCAACTCGCCTTTCACTCTAAGAACTGCTGCAGAAAAAAAAAATTATATTCTCATGCAAGAAAAGCCATTTACATTTCCAACAAGCTTCCTGTAGAAGGAATAACCATGTGTGAAAAAATTATTGGGAAAAATAATCGCTGAAGAAAAGTTGAATATATTTAAACGTATGTAAAGATACTAATTCAAATTTTATAGTTTGAAATGCCTCATATGTTATACGTTACGTAAAAAGTCTGAAAAATACAAGCGACGAAAAGAAAATGTTCACGGAGATATACCAACATCCATTCATATAATTTTAGTTTTCTGTAATAGAAAACTGTTGAGATGGCTACTGTTTGTCTGTTCGTCCGCACGTTTTCTGCCCTCCCTCAGATCTTAAAAACCACGGAGGCTAGAGGGCTGCAAATTGGTATGTTGATCATCCACCCTCTGATCATCAAACATACCAAATTGCAGCCCTGTGGCCTCAGTAGTTTTTATTTTATTTTATTTAAGGTTAAAGTTAGTCATGAACTTGCGTCTGGCACCGCTATAGGTGCCAACAACACATGCCACCACCTGGCCGTGGGCGAAAGTTTCATGGGCCGCGGCTGAGAGTTTCATACAGCATTATATGCTGCACAGAAAACTGTATTGGCACATTGCCTGCACAAAGAAACTGGCAAGCGCTGAGTCGTCTTCGTCCTTAAATAATATCCAGTCATTCCTTCCATCTGCAAATATGTTTATAACTGTCATTCATTTCTGGAAGGAATAATCTGAGAGTTTATCAGTAACTTTAAATGAAACGAGAACTTTTTTCTTTCAAGAAAGGGTGGTTGGTATGGCGTCTATAATTACGTGCGCAGATATAAGTTATACTGGAGTGTTACTTGGAAATGATAAGTTTCAGACACAGAAATAACGTTTTAAGAGAAATGACGTTTTAAGTTTTTTTCATTTTTTCATTCATACGTTTTTCTTCTCAGAAAAGGTATTTCCAGAAGGTGTTTGTCTTCCATTTTTTTTTTCATTCATATTAATACGTTTTTGTCTCATATAAGGTATTTCCAAGGTGTTAACCTCTCGGTTCTTAGGTGGTTGCTAGATGTGTGTGTGTTTGTGTATTTTGCATTAAAGTTTATTGGAAGTGTATGAAGTTTATTGTTTTACTGATAGCTTGAAAGGATTCATGTATGCATGCTATGAAATGCTTTCTTTCACATTTGGCCGCCTGTACTATTAGCCTGGAAAGTTTTCTTACATCATTCTTCTTGACAGAGGTGATGCAAAGGCCTTTATTGTATTTATAAGAATACCAAGGAAATTGCGTATAATTATACGCAGTATCAAGTGATTGCAGAAGTGCAATTTACCGATTGTCATAATTGATTCTAATGATGAAAGGATTACAAGAATTTATTTTTATTCTGGTGTAAATAGGACGAGTAATTTAGCATGTCCTTATTTAGCCCAGACCAGATGTGGAACGACAGACCCGCTCTTTATAGGAAGTAAGAAGAAAAATAAGTAAAAAATGCGCCGAAGAGCGGTGGTGGCCTCAGCCACGGCTCATAAAACTCTTAGCCGCGGCCCATGTGACTCGGCCACGGTTCGGTGGTGGCCTGTGTTGTTGATACCTTTAGCGGTGCCAGAAATACGATTATGACTAAACTTTAAACTTGAATAAAATAAAAACTACTTAGGCGAGAGGGCTGCAATATGGTATGCTTGATGATTGGAGGGTGGGTGATCAACATACCAATTTACAGCCATCTGGCCTCAGTAGTTTTTAAGATCTGAGGGCGGACGGGCAGATAAAGCCGGCACAATAGTTTTCTTTTACAGAAAACTAAAAAGTCAAAAGAGATAAAAAATAAAGTGCCATCTGTCGGTTGTTGTTACGGCCAGGATCGCTTAACACCAAATACCCTTTGTCATTGACCAGTGGTCTCCGTTGGTCTCTGGTGGTGATTTCTTGTTTGGCGTCCGTGACATTTCTCCCAGAGGTTACCTTCCCCGATTTCTTTGGACCTTCTTCCCTTCCAAAACGCCCCATCCTGCTTTGTTGGACCGTGTGGAGTTGAGCGTGTCGTGTGCATAGTTTTAAACACGTGGCGCCTGCGCACGCACGCATGGGCAAACAAGCATATCGATAGTTTGCAATATGTACTGTATGTATATACAGTATATATATATATATATATATATATATATATATATATATATATATATATATATATATATATATATATATGTATGTATACATATACACACACACACACACACACACACACACACACACACACACACACACACACACACACACTCTCTCTCTCTCTTTCTCTTGCCAGTTTCGACAAAAATAACATACTTTGATTAGCGAAATGCTCTGTCACGCTTGCGCTAAGATTTTTTCATTGATGCCATTATTATAATTATGAGAGAGCAATCTAGCAAACTTACTTTAGGCGGAAAGCATTTATTTTAGAATCATTTATTATTTTACTGGAAAAAAAGCGTGCATGCGCACTGTGCACATATAAATGCGTATGAATGCTTCTAGTGATAAAAACGTATGATACGTGAATGCTGTGGTTGAAACGAACCTCTTGTTACCTTTGGTTTTTCAAAGCAATTATTTGCAATTCTCTTAATTATTCTTTTACTCTCCGGCCTTTTCTTCCAACATTTTTCCGCACGCTGACCTTGAGGTGCCGTCACCGGAAACGTTCTTGTAAGAGTCAGATCTCATGAATTTTTCAAGGCTGACCAAACTCGTCTGGTTTGGGGTATCCTCTAAGCCACATGCCATCCCCCCAAAAAATGTTGCAGGTGTGAGAGAGAGAGAGAGAGAGAGAGAGAGAGAGAGAGAGAGAGAGAGAGAGAGAACATTGCGACCTCCAGATCCTTTTGTAAGAGGATAAAATTCGATTTTAAATATCGAATCATTATTTCAAGGGAGAATAGAACATTGTTACTCTTGTGAGAAGATAAAAGAAAATGAAAAAGTATTACTTTCCCTTCAGTGTGCGGTATAAACAATTGGCTTTTTTTCTTGTTTTTAATTAACTGTTGTAATTTAATTACCGACAATTGAGCGAGGCTCATTATTACAGGTTACTGTCCTGGTGGAAGCATATCAAGATGTTGTTTCATGCATTTTACTTTTGCCATTTCTCTCTCTCTCTCTCTCTCTCTCTCTCTCTCTCTCTCTCTCTCTCTCTCTCTCTCTCTCTCTCAGTAGCGTATCATTTACCAGTTTTTCATAAATTACAGTACAGTACACGCAGTTGATACCATTGTTAATTATTCCTTACTTTAAAAATGTTTTCCTGATTTGGTCAATATGTGTTTTATAGTGTCAGATATATATATATATATATATATATATATATATATATATATATATATATATATATATATATATATATATATATATATATATATATATATATTTATCGTGTTTTTTTAATGTTAAAATCAGTAGTTTGTACTAATATCGACATTGCATTTGGCAATAAATTTATTTGTTTCAACTTCATAGAGGGGCGCTGTGTTGGATATTGTAAATGAGAGCATTACATATTTTTTAAGTGATTTCTAGTTAGATGTTTTATAGGAAGTCTTAAAACTTTAAAATGTTCCATTTTGCCTTTTGTTAATTTTTTCTTTTAAATTTTAATTTTATTTTTTATTTCATATATGCAGTTTACATTATATGTATGGCACCTCCGGGGTTAGAACCTATTTATTTTCCTTTCTCAAGATAGTTTCTTTCAAGCCCCTGGTAGATATGGTCAATAGATTTCCGTCCCATCCGCTCGTTTAAAATGTCTTTCATTGAGAAAGACAGAGACCTAGAAGAAATGAACAGCTGATAATTGTACCAATTTTATTATTAAATTAGCTTTTGTCTATGATGTCAATTACCCAGAAAGATGAAAGTTTTCCCCTATGTTCTGTGTAAATGCCAATAATTTTTAAGGAGTCATTTTATCGTGATAGATGACGGTGCATCCAAAAACCTTTAACTGTGAAATAGAAGGAATATTCTCATTGTAATAAACTCGCGTGAGGTTTCTCAGTGCGTACCTTCAATAAACAACTATCACGTTTACCTCCAAGATGAATTTGCTACTATAGACCACTTTAGATGAATCCCATATCTAATCAGAAAGGAACTTCTGAATGACGGTAATTTTCCAGATAACAAATTACACCTTTGATAAATCGACTTCATTGAATGTTACTGCGACCGTGTGGTTTGAGCGATTGCGAAATAGCATCATGTTTGAGGCCTCTTGGGATGTTCGATTTTTTATTTCATTTTTAGTTTTCTGCAAAAGAAAACTTATTGTGCCGGCTTTGTGTGTCCGTCCGCACTTTTTCTGTCTGCCCTCAGATCTTAAAAACTTCTGAGGCTAGAGGGCTGCAAAATGGTATGTTGATCATCCAGCCTCCAATCATCAAATATACCAGATTGCAGCCCTCTAGCCTCAGTAGTTGTTATTTGAATTAAGGTTAACGTTAGCCATAATCGTGCTTCTGACAACTCGACAACACAGGCCACCGCGGCCGGCTGAGAGTTTCATGGGCATTTTTTACTGTTTTTTTTTTTTATCGCCTAGTTCCACGCGGTCACGTTCAAGGAACTCGTCGTAAGGTTCATTTTACCACAGCGAGACGGTAAAGATGATATATGAAGAAAATACGCGGAAAAAAAGCAATAACGAGAACGACATATTAAATTGCAGTTTATTCCTTATTCTTTTTTCCATCATGCGGCAGCTGCGAAAAATGCCGTTAGTTAACAGACAAGAAGGCAATTGTTACATTTTATTTTTGGGCTGATTTTTTCATTAATATATTGTTAAAAATGTTAGGAAATTTCATGGAGTAGTTGATATTCGCCTTGTTTTTTCCTTGGTTTGCCTCCTGATTTTCATGGAATCGTTGGCACGGAAAATCACAAGGTGTTTCTCAGAAAACGCAATACCTTTTTTTTTTTTTTTTTTTTTTTTTTTTTTTTTTCTTTGTCCAAAACGGAAGTAGAGGAAAAACATTTTCTACTTTGCTTCAAACTGGTTTTTATCTTAATGTTTATTCAGCTTCTTTTATCATTTTGTTGTTTAATTCGCTTTATTTTTCAGTGTTTTATTCATTTAATTTTTTTTAAATTACCATTTTATATTATTAATTTTTTTGAGTTCTTTATCAATAGGTTTTACATTTTTCACAATCTAGTGAAATCATCTTTCATTTCGTGATTATACAACGGTGTTTATTGATTCCATGGCTACATAAAGTTTTGTGTATTGTTGAGTTAATGTGGTAGAACAAGTCGGGGATTTGGAGGTAAACAAAATTCGAAAAGTTAAATCTGACGTTTTTTCCCGTTTGCTTTTGTTATTTCATTTCATAATATGTAGTGTCTGGATCACCATATCTGGATATAAAAGATTTTTATTTTGTCACTAAGGAGGAAATTGTAGGAGGAAGGTCCATACGAAGGCTCAGGAAATGCTGGAGAAAGGGAATCGATGAATACCTGGACCTACCGGGAATTGGAGATCCAAGTATAAAAGAGAGGAGATTGTAGAGAGAGAGAGAACTCATATCACGACCAATCCTTAAAATAGAAAAAAGCCTAATGGCCAAAAAAAAGTTGATGATGATCTAAAGAAAAAGGGTTTTTACGATGCTATCATATGACTGAGTTTTATCTCCATAGTAACGTAAATTTCCCCCCTTGTCATCAGGCATTATGCCAGAGCCGGAAATAGATCCCAAGTCCCCAAACTTGGTACTTTTAGCGTCAGCAACAGCCGGTCACATTGGGGAAACCCTTATCTCACACGCTGGTATTTTGTGTAGTCTTTTCAGAGACGTTGTCTCACCTGACCAGAGAAATGGGTATCTTGATCTCAAATTAATGGAGGCTTTGTTGGTATATGAATTATCGATACATGTTAATTAGATACAGGAGTCAATTTTTAAAAATTTAACGGGTATTTTATTATATTCTGTGGAAGATTTGTAAGGTAAGTGATGGATGGGATTCCGGTATGTTCGGTAATGATAACGTCGGAGACCGCAAACCTCAGGCAATGCCGAGTGAAGAGATAATTACGGGATACAAAGTAACTTAACCTTCCTTAACTTAATCTTACGTATAGTGTTGATGTAGGTTTGGGCCATTTTCAGTGACCCCTACGGCTGTGGTTATGTTTTTGGCAGCTTTCGTTTGGTTGTTTCTCTGTTTGTTTCCAGAATTACGCCAGAAGTGGTATTTGGATATTTACGAGAATCTGTTCAGAGGACGAATTAGTAACTGGCAGCAAGAGATAAGATTTGGGGGATACCGTATTTTTTGGGAACTCCCTCTCTCTTGCTATTTAAGGACGAGGTTCAGAAATTTTGGGATATGCTGTTATTTTTGGGGAGAATCTCTCTCTCTCTCTCTCTCTCTCTCTCTCTCTCTCTCTCTCTCTCTCTCTCTCTCTCTTTAAGGATGAGGTTCAGAAGTCCACAGCATGGCAGCAGAACAGAAAAAAAATTGAACATTAAAAAATAGGATTTTTTTGAGGCTTTTCATGGAATCTCAATTCCAATAAATTAAAAAATAGGATTTTTTGCGGGCTTTTCATGGAATCTCAATTCCAGTAAATTAAAAAATAGGATTTTTTTTTTTTTGGCTTTTCGTGGAATCTCAATTCCAGTAATGGCCACAAAACGTGATATGTTAAATACGTTAATAGGAAATGTGAATTGATAAAACATAGCCTTGGAATAAGGTAATGGTTCCAAGACCTTTGTTCGGTTGGGCCCGTCTGTGCCTTTTGAGTGGAGGTCGGGTCAGGTTTGTTGTGACTTAGCCTCTTCCAAGGTAACATCTGGAATATTCATTGTATCCCCTATGAAAAGATGAAGTCAGGAAGGGCATCCGTCCATAAAAATCTGCCAAAACAAATTAAGCAATGAGCCGTTCAGCGAAACGTAGGCGGCATGACAGGGAAGGGACGTGCTATTGCAGATAAAATGAAAAAGTCTGACTCTATGACAGATGGGATGGATGATGACCAGAAATCCAGGACAAGATACGAATATATCAGGGAATCAGCAGAGGTCACTGAAGCGTCAAAGAAAGCCCGATTGTCAGGATTAAGATGGGTTGGTTACCTAATAAGGAGGAGAGGGCATTGAAATGGAGGCGGTGGGGACACGAAGGAGAGAAAGACCTAAGAGAAGACGGCGAGACTGCATTCGAGAAGGTATGAGAGACGAAGGAATAGACGAAAGGAAACAAGATACGAAGAGAAACCACGACAAGGATTCAGCTGAGAAGTTTGCGAGAGAGAGTGGGCTGAAATTTATCTTTTAGTAAGTCACCACAGACATCTTTATATAACCTATGATTATGGTAAGCGATTTCAGAGCCATTATGGGGTAATATCAGTGGCGAAAAATATTTCTTAAGCGTTGAATGGCGTGCAAGGAAAGAGATGTATTGTTAGAACAAACTACAGGAAATACCGCTGCTGGCAATGCAGAGAATCTCAACCACTACTGGTCACTTTCTAAATTAGATTTTGTCTCCTAGTACTGTTATCATAACAGACAAATTACTGCCAAAATATAACTTAGCATTGGAAAGCTTATTTTTCTCATACTGGGTCGTCTCTAAAATTGAATTCCTTCTAAGTCTGACTACATCTTCAATGCCAGGCAATTCACATAATATTTATTTAATTTGCAAACTTGTGAGGTCTGTATTATAGAAGGTAAAACGCAGTAATCGAACAACGTGGAAAATGGCTTGCCAAATGACATACAGTGACGAATAAAAAATCTCGATACATTTTAGTTTTCTGTAAAAGAGGTGGCTGTTTGTCTGTCCGTCCGCCCTCAGGTCTTAAAAACTACTGAGGCTAGAGGGCTGCAATTTGGTTTGTTGATCGTCCACCCTCCAGTCATAAAACACACCAAATTGCAGCTCTCTAGCCTCAGTGGTTTTTAATTTATTTAAGGTTAAAGTTAGCCATGATCGTGCGTCTGGCAGCGCTGTAGGTGCCAACAACACAGGCCACCACCGGCGCGTTGGTGAAAGTTCCATGGGCCGCGGTTGAGAGTTTCATGCAGAAAACTCGATTGCGACAAAGAAACTTTGGCGCATTTTTACTTTTTTATATTGTAATTTAGGGGTAAACGTGCGATTTACACGTCTCGCCAGTGAAAGCGTACTTTGTTTTTTTTTTCAAGTCGCAGATACCAGTTTAACCTCTGTTTTTCACTGCAGGTATTTGCTATCAGTGTAATATTATATCGAAGTTCTCGATGAAGGGACCAGTTCATACTAGATATTACCAATTTTTTTCCTCACTGAGTTTAGGGTTTCTGGACATCCTAGATGACAGTTCATGACAAATTTATTTCCAGTTTTTTCTTACATCAATTTTTTTAGTTCATTTCACCTTTAATGGGATTTTCCTAGTGTGATTCAAACTAGTTTTATCTAACTGTAGGCCATTGGCCGTTGATGTCAGGCAGAGACGGTGTAATATTTTTTTTGTTTTCTATAAGATTGCTGAAATAAGAATGAGTAAAAAAAATTAAAAAGTGGCTGTATATCATTAGTGCTTCTTTGCAAGTTATATGTATTTTTGTATTCACTAGTTGCATGTTATTGCTTGCACAAAAGCTCACACGTCCGTTGATTTGCAACCCCGTTTCTTATTAGAATAAACTTGGAATGGATGTGATTTTGTTTCAGTTTCAGTGTGTATATTAAAGTTTCTTTTCATCTTTTAATGTCTATAGAATATATCGTTTGTTCAAATTTTAACATAGACAAATTTGAAATTGTTTGATTTAAAATTTTAGTGTTTGCAATTTTATGTATTTATTTTTTTTTTTAGCTTTTAAGGGTAATGGTAAAACGACTTTTTTATATATTTTTGTTAATGACATTGAGTGCTGCTAATCAGATTTATTTCTTAACTCGTAAAGATCTTTATAATACTGATTTTTGTGTACAGTATAAAACTGATGGGCAGCCATACTTGGCCTAATGAGCTCGGAAATTTAAAGAACGCAATGAATTAGGGAAGGATGATGGCTCCAACCTGTTATTACGATGGATCGGCCTCGGATAATATGTAAAGTTATCGGACATAGCGAATTTAGAAGCCATAAGAATGACATAAGTATAATTTACAAGCAACATCCAAAATCCTTTTACTTTCATTTTCTTTGGAGCTAAATATTCCAGGATTTCGTAATGTTCTTAAAATAAATGTTTTTATAAATTTGAAAAACCCACTTACTTGCTTCTCGAGGAAGCATTTCCAAGCCCCGGTAATAGGACATTAATTTTTAAGATATAAATGATGAAAAAAAAAAGTTTTTTGTTTTGTTTTTGTCTTTTATCATTTACATCTTAGAGAATTAAAGCAGCATTACCAGGTGTTGGGAATACTCTCCCGAGAAGAAGTAAGTCGTTTTTTTAATTCATTTATTGGCTGTCTGAGACAGTGGGCCTTTTATTGGGGCAGGTTCCGTTGCGTCAGGTTGGGTCGGCGTCATCGACATGAAAAAACTCGTTGGAGGAGGATCCTGATTTCATCTTGGCTTGTGGCCGTTGGCCCAGTGTGCCGTGGTATCGTAATTCCTACCTCCGGGGTTTTCCTGCAACTGTGAGTGTATCGGCAGTTATGTGAGAACCACTCTCACTTTCTAGCGTTATTTTTCGAGTGATGTTCAAGGACAATTGCTGTCATTTCATACCACTCGCACAACTATGTACATTTTGTATGTACATTATATTTAATGTAAAAGGAGACTTTCTGTTAACATGTTTCCTTGTTTACTTCAAGGGCAGCGACCTCAGGTTTTGTGTTCACGAGGTAACGCATCATTTCTTATAATAAGATAAGCCTGTGATAAGTACTTACACTGAAAAATCTCTGAATTCGGAGAGGATGTAAGTATATCATACTTATGTACAAGGAGACCTTGTGTTAACATGTTTCCTTGTTTACTTCAGGGGCAGTGACCTCAGTTTTTTTGTTCTCGAGGTCATGCATCATTTCTTGTAATAGAATATTGCCTGTGATGATTATTTACACACTGAAAATTTCTGACTTCGGAGAGAATGTAAGTATATTTTACCTATAATAACCTGCACTGGTTAACGTGTTACCTCCAGGGGGCGGGGCAGTGCTTTTGGGTCATTATTGATTGCTTTTGTATATATGTCTTTTATTTAGGACCCAGTTGATTAACTTGTTCTCGAAGGACGGATGCGAATCTTTTTTTTTTTTTTCCAAGATTACTGGTGCTTAGATCCGGTCCTCTGTGTTTGTCTGTTATTATTATTATTATTATTATTATTATTATTATTATTATTATTATTATTATTATTATTATTATTATATCTATTTCGGCGTCTTAATGCCTTTGAGGCTTCCATTGCTGTAAGTTGCAACTAATTCATGCATAATTTTAACTATATTCACTTATTTTAATTAGTAATTTTATATTTCCTTTTTTTTTCCTGTCCCACAAACAAAACTGTTTTATACACCAGAAAAAAAGTTTTACCATAAGGTTGCCAGTATACTCTAAACTCGCACCATGTTAAACGTGGTGGTCCAGGGAATCTTTTGCTGAGAATGTTTCATCTGCCTTTTCAAAACATTCGATGGGACCTTCTTTGTCACAACTTTTATAAAGGTCCTTGGTTCTTTATCTCCAGCACCTCCATACACACTCGCTTTTGTAGGCCCCATTGTCATCCATTGCCGCTCGCACCAGCCCACTTAGTGACAGTAGGTTTCCAGCTGTTGCAGCTCAGTTATTCTCATCTTCGATGTTCCTTATCCACTGCAGCCTCAGTCCAGGCAAAGGTCTTTTACCGCTTTGATAAAAAAAAAATTATTTTTGCGAAAGCTTCTTGGGAAGACAGATATTGGAAAAAATATACGGATTCTTCATGAATGTTGGTTTGCTCTCATATATTTATCTTTAAATTTTAATTTTTATATGTTTCATCGGATGATTGATGCTTCTCGTCTTGGATTGGTCGCGATGTGAAGCGCTGATGTTGTGTATCACAGAAAGAAGCAAAACTATTCTTTTCAGTAGTTAGTTATCGGTGGGCAGTCATTGTTACAATACGATAATCTACACAGTTATTATGATGAGGGTACTTCAAATATTTTATATTCGTTTACGATTGAAGTTCAAACAGCAGTAAGACTAAGATTCATGCAGGGGGAAGACTGAAGTTCTTGCAGCTTTGTTACTGATGTTTTCATAGGAGTGATACTGAAGTTTGTGCTGCATGAGATTGGGGTTTAAGTTCGTACGTCACAAAGCTTGAAATTTAATTAGGAGTTTTGCTGAAGTTTATGCTACATGGGGACTGAAGTTCGTGCGGCCTAGAGATAGACTTTCATACATCGCAAAAACTGAAATTCAAGTAGGAGTAATATTGGAGTAATGGTACTGTTTTGGGAGAAGGATATGTAACAGAGAATGGAGTCTGTGCAACGTAGTATTAGGATGGTGTCAGTGGGGTCGGTTTTCAAAAATTGCTCTATGAACCCAGATTTTCAAGCTTATACTGTGGTCACGTTTTGTGAACTCACTAAAGTTATCGATAGCTAGGAAGAAGAATTTATCATAGCAATTGACGAACGTTACCTGGTTAGATAGTGAGTAGCTTGCGTCATGGAAGTAAACTGTGTTCTGTGGACTGCATCTCAAAATAATTGAAGGCATTGAGGGGCCTGTAGTTGCTGTGCGCTTCAACAATAAATTCTGAATATAATTCCGCTCCTTGTTTTGAGTTATCTGGATTTTTCACCTTTTGTGTCAGGAGAACTGGTTTTGGATGTTACTGGTCTCCTGTGGAAATATCCAGTTCAGTTTATAATACAGTAGCTACTGGATTAGCCAGTAGCTGATATAGTCTTCTGCTGCTTAATTCTGCAGGGAGCCTTTTGCTTTTTAGGAATGAATTTAAGAGGGTTTTTGCAAGTTCGTCCTTGATATTTGTTTTTTAGGGGTGAACTGAAGACGCAATTGGCGGAAGATATTCTAGGCAGAAAAACAGATCTTGACTGAAATTAGCAACAGATCACACCGGGGTCTGATGTGGATAGCTATGATTCTCAGTGAGGTCCGAGAACCGCAGTAGTGTTGTTGATAACTAAAGTAGTGTTAATTTGGTAAAAGCGGACCTTTTATTTTCGTATATTGGTCATACTTTTGTAGATTAATATACTTAATAAATACCTACAAAATTTTTCGTATTTATTAGTTCTGGCGCTCCCTCTACACACACACTCATATATGTATATATTTGTGTGTAGTGTGTACTAGTTTATTTATATATATGTGTGTATAGTAGTAGAGGGTGTGTGCCTGTACGTGTAATACCGACATAAGGCCATTAAAACGAAATCCCATTGGAATTATGATTTCGTCTTTATTTTTATGAAGTCTCCTCATGCATAGCACTGCGTTTCCAAAGGTAATTTTATTGACAAAGTAATAACAAGAAAAATAGTTTTTGTCAAAAGGTTTACAAAGTAGACTTTAATTTCTTGTTTCTTTTTGCAATATATCTGTGTAGCAGTATTCTTACTCAGGAAGTGCTTTGTCATAGTGTCGCAAGTATATGTTTACATTTTATAAATTTCTCTCTCTCTCTCTCTCTCTCTCTCTCTCTCTCTCTCTCTCTCTCTCTCTCTCTCTCTCTCTCTCAAAATGAAACTACACTAGCGTCTCGATCGCGGACAAGGAAGGAAGTAATCAAAGCCTTTTCCTGGAACCTATTTAGGCCTACGTTGATCAAACCAGTAAATTTTGTATTGGGAGCTTCTTGGATGTGAGAGGTCGAGATAAGCTGGAGAGAAAGACAAAAAGAATATCAGTGGCGGACTATCGGTGGTCTGTAAAGATCATACCATTATATCAGTTATAAACGAGAGGACCTTTGAATAGGTAATGGTCTTCTCAATTAGGTGGAATCAGTCGCCAGGTTATTTCCCTCCGTAGGGGGTTGGTGCCGCCAGTGCATCTGTCGCAGTGCACTGTAGGCATTACTTGAGGTTCTTTGCAGCGTCCATTCGGCCCCTAGATGCAACCCATTTCATTCCTTCTACTGTACCTCCGTTCATACTCTCTTTCTTATTTTCCACCCTCTCCTAACAATTCAGCGCTGAATGACCCCATAGGTCCCAGTGCTTGGCCTAAGTTTTATATTTCAGTTCATATTCCAGACTCTCTCTCTCTCTCTCTCTCTCTCTCTCTCTCTCTCTCTCTCTCTCTCTCTCTCTCTCTAGCGTGGGTGTGTCTTTTATCTGTTGCTAGGTAAAGAGGTGCAAGATACAGCCCTGCCACTCCTTATGTCTGGTGTCTGGGACAAGAGACGGGGAAAAAATGACATTAAGCTTATCTCTTTAGTGATTCTACACACACTACATTATATATATATATATATATATATATATATATATATATATATATATATATATATATATATATATATATATATATGCTTAAAAATCACAGTAGATGCACGTGACTTCGGTGTATAAGTGAAACCCACAGGAAAATGACAGGCAGAAGTTCAGTACCAAGCGCTTTCACGTTTATTAACGATGCGTTAATAAATGTGAAAGCGCCTGGTACTGAACTTCTGCCTGTCATTTTCCTGTGGGATTCGTGTATGTAATGTGTATATATATATATATATATATATATATATATATATATATATATATATATATATATATATATATATATATATATATATATATATATATATATGCAAATGAATCAATAAATAAATATTTATAAATATATGTATATATATTATATATTCTTAAAAAATCACAGTACATGCACGTGACTTCAGTGTATAAGCGAATTCCACAGGAAAATGACAGGCAGAAGTAGTTCAGTATCAAGCGCTTTCACATTTATTGACGCATCGGGGGGTCACGAATGAGACACAGATACAAAGGTTACAAAGTAAACAAAAAGAACAAGAATACCAGATGGTCAGTTGTCAAAGGGTAATAAACAGAAAGTTAATCCAGGATAATCCGGGATCGAGCTGTCACAAACTGAATCTAAGGCCAAACAAAAAGCAATACTAATGTTTAGACTTACAAAATCCAAAAACATGTATAACCTTGAATACCAGATGGTTAATTGCCAGGGGTTAAAAAGAAAAGGTTAATGATCACGCGGTCACAAACTAATCCAAATATATACTTAACCATAAGGTAAACGGAATATTACCAATTCAAATTGCAGTAACATGTATAAAAATTAATATTAATTTTGCTTATATTTATCAACAACTTTTTTAATTATTAAAGCATCAAGTTTAAATAAACCAAGACTTAAATTTAGAACACTTTCAGTGTTTGACTTAATAAAACAAGATTCGATGATATTCCTTTTAACTGTGTCATTGCACGGGACTAAAGGTTTTGCTTTAGTCCAGTTAATAGGATGATCTAAATATCGAATGCATTATTCGTACATATGAGAGATTTAGATCACCCTATTAACTGGAGTAAAGCAAGACCTTTAGTCCCGTGCAGTGACACAGTTAAAAGGATGTCATCGAATCTTGTTTTATTAAGTCAAACAATGAAAGTGTTCTAAATTTAAGTCTTGGTTTATTGAAACTTGATACTTTAATAATTAAAAAAGTTGTTGATAAGTATATAAGCAAAATTAATATTAATTTTTATACATGTTACTGCAATTTAAATGGATAATATTCCGTTTGCCTTATGGTTAAGTATATATTTGGATTAGTTTGTGACCGCGTGATCCTGGATTTGCCGTGGATTAACCTTTTCTTTTTAACCCCTGGCAATTAACCATCTGGTATTCAAGGTTATACATGTTTTTGGATTTTGTAAGCCTAAACTTTAGTATTTCTTTTTGTTTGGTCTTAGGTTCAGTTTGTGACAGCTCGATCCCGGATTATCCTGGATTAACTTTCTGTTTATTACCCTTTGACAACTGACCATCTGGTATTCTTGTTCTTTTTGTTTACTTTGTAACCTTCTTTGTATCTGCGTCTCATTCGTGCCCCTACGATGCGTCAATAAACGTGAAAGCGCTTGGTACTGAACTACTACTGCCTGTCATTTTCCTGTGGGATTCGCTTATATATTATATATATGCATATATATTACTGTATATATATATAATCATTTTATTTATTTATTCATTTGTGTATGTGCGGGGATGGATGCCTTTATAACCTTTTTCTGCGTTAATCACTTAATTATTAATTTTTTCTTTTCTGGGCAGGATTTGATTTTTATTAGTTAATATCGTCAGAAACCTTTGAACT
The DNA here is from genome assembly GCF_040412425.1 of Macrobrachium rosenbergii. Classification (NCBI taxonomy): domain Eukaryota; kingdom Metazoa; phylum Arthropoda; class Malacostraca; order Decapoda; family Palaemonidae; genus Macrobrachium; species Macrobrachium rosenbergii. Next base: position 10,287,182 of record NC_089786.1, on the reverse strand, counting down.
CTGTCACTTCCCTTGAGTGGCTTCAAAATTGGTTAAAATTTTTTGTATTTTGTGAATTTGTCAATTTTTGCTTCTGTGTGTTTTGATTGAATTTTTGTTAGTTAATATATAACTAAATCTATTTTCCATTTTCCTAGTTTTCCATTGTATTTTTATCCTTATTTCAGTCTTTTCCTACTTCGGTAAAAATATTTGTGTCGCATATTTCCAGTGTCCATTTCCTATTTACCTCTCTTTCCTTCTTGTAGCAGCGGTCATTCCTTCAATTTGGCCCCTGGCTGTAAACACCTAGAGCGTTTCTGAACCTTTCCAGCGTTTCCTTTCCCTCCTTTTGGAGTGGATGACGTAGGTTACTTCTTTTCCTAATAGTTTCTTTAGCAGGAGCAGCAACAGTTGTAGTTGTAGTTGTAATGGTGATATTTGCCTGTTAACCAGTTATTTATTGCGTGTAAAGCTTAAACTATATAAGTAAGACAATATTAGTTGTAGCAGCAAATGGTGAATTGAACGTTTTACTACAATGCATCTTGTTGATTTCCAGTCTTTTTAAATATTTATTATTATTATTATTATTAATATTTTTTACCACTTTCATTACATTACTTTCAGTGTTTATTATTATTATTACTTTATTATTATTTTATTATTTTATTATTATTATTATTATTATTATTATTATTATTTCCACTTTCATTACATTACTTTCAGTGTGTCTGTCCGTGGATGTTATAAGTTGTACGATTTTCCTTTCTTATTAATGAGGAGCTGAGTCTTGTTCTAATCTGGTTTACATAACAAAAACTATTGTTAACATGCTATCGCCAGTTACGTTTTCTCTCTCTATCTCTCCTCGCATAAGCACACTGCTCATAACCTTAGAACGCTAGGTTCGGCATCTCTGTTGACATTGCAGATGAATTAGCCTCTGTTGCTGGTCTACTGTTTTGCTGGTAGTACTGTCGTGGGTAGTAACCGGGTATGGAGAGGGAAGAGGGGAAAAAATAACAGACGTAACTGATCATTATTTTGTCAAAATATGTACCACCTTACCATAAGTAAAGCCATAGGACCTCGACGAGGTAATCTTCACCCCACAGGAGTTGAAACCATTCAATAGGCCATCAAGTCGCCAACGAAATTTTTTATTTGGAACGATAATAGTCATTCATCAACAGAGCACCCACAAAAGGGAAAAGTTGGGACATTTCAGCATACGACTTGAAGGTATGTTTTCCTCAAGCGCCTTCATGCGATCAGACAAAACAACAAAAGCTTAGATATTCATGAAAACGCGACGTTTATTAAGTCAAGCTCGTTATCCTTTGAAGGAAATAGGACCGTATTAGATTTGCAGATGGATTTTATATATAACTCGTCACGCCATCGTTACCAGTTACACGTTGAATGCTTAATGTGGAGAGAAGTCGTAGCGCCTTAGGTGGCGTTTAAATTTTAATCAGGTTGTCGACTTAATTTTTTTTTTCTCGCTCAACCCCCCTCCCTTTTTTTTTGGTTTGTATACTGCCATTCTGTTTTGTGGAAGCTGGTGCCAGTGAATTAAAACCCATGCGGGAAACCAATGAAATTAAGATACTCTGGGACCACGATGTAAGGAATGATCATGCTACAGGCTGGAAAACCAGACCTAATCTTGCCAAGTGAAGCAACCCAGAAAGTATCTTTGATAAATTAACCCATTCCATAGGACGCAAGGGTCAAATTAAAGCAGAGGAAAAGGAAAAAAAATCCCAAGGTCTAAAGATGCAAATAATGACTGGCAAACTGAAGTGGAAGTAGTACCTAGCATCTTGGGAGCCTTAGTAGTAAACCCGGAGGACCTTAGAAGGGGCCTGGAGAGGGTTGGATACGTAAACCTCGAGCAGGGCTTGCCCTAGAGAAGTGTACTGTCGGCCACAGCCATGGTAATTATGGGAATATTAGAATTCTAAGGGGACAGGATAGTGGTTAGATCCTCAGGAGACAGGTTGCAGCCCGGATTCAGGCCCAAAGATACCAACCTAGCAAGGTTATGAGAAATAACGCTATTTATGTTTAGGTTTTATATCGTTTTGTATATAAGAAACCTACTAAGGACCCTTTTCAGGGAAAAGAGAGCAATGTGATAAGACAAAGCACTAGTCTCATTGATTATTAAAATAATTTTTCTTCATCCTTTGTTCAGGCTAATTTTTGACATTGGGAATATATTAAGCTCAGTGTTTACAAAAATAAACTTGAAGTGTAACCGTAAAAAGTCAGAAGTTTAGATTTTAATACATGTCCTGCTGCCCTTGAGCGAGCACATTTTAATGAGATGATTGTCTGACAGAAGAAATCTAATCTGAGAAAATTTAAAAAATGGTCTGGAAGCATGCCCTGTAACCTAGTGAATTTCGGAGAGCTAGCGCTTTAACCAAAGATCACACTTCATGTAGGTAATGGCTTGAGGGCAAGTACTCTCACCTGAGAGAGTACATTTCATGTGCTGACACTAGAGGGCATGCATCCTTTACATGAGAGCAAATTCTAGCGCCTAAGGGACTGCACTTCATTTACCCAACCAAAACCCAACCAACCTGAGAGTGAGCTTCATTCAAATTTTGACAAAGTAAATACTGGTTCTATTCAAAGAGTACAAATATTTTAAATGACCTAAGAGCAAAGTATTGTCAGCTGGTATTGTTTTATTTGGAATTTACCCAGTGACAAAGGAACAAGACGTTGTCTCATTTACATGGGCAAAAGGTTTGAGGTGATGACAGGGAATTAAAATGGACCAAGTGATGATCATACAGCTGGTATTGTTTTTATTTGGAATGTTGAAAATGAAACCAATGCTCGTTGTTCATAGAGAATACTGTTTCACATGGAAAAGTCTGATATTCATACTAGCTGTATTTGTAAAATTTGGTCTGAATATCATGATCATACAACAGTTTTTATTGGCTTTTGTCAGAAAATGAAGGATTGTTTTTATTGCTTTCAGTACTCACTGTTCATATTTCCTATTGACTGGAAATGATATTCATACTAGCTGTATTTGTCACCTTTAGTCTGAATATCATGGTCATACTGTTTTTATTGGCTTTTATCTGAAAATGAAGGATCATACTCATTGTTTTTATTGCTTTCAGCCTGAAAAAGGTGGTAATACTCATTGTTTTTATTGTCTGTAGTAAGAAAATGATAGTCATACTGTTTTTATTTCCTTTGGCCTGGAAATGGTAGCCATATTCAATATTTTAGTGCCTTTAGTCTGAAAAGGATGGTCATACCCACTGTTTTCACCGACACCGACTTCCATTTTCTTATGGCAGTTTTAACAGCAGTAAAGAATGTTTCCTTTTATATTGCGTAATCTTTTGCAGGTTATCGTCTTCATATTAGTTCAGATGTTGTTTGTTTTCGTCATCTTTTTTCTTAAGGTACATTAGACATAATTACTTTTACTCTGAAGGGTTCAACTTAAAGTTCCCAACAACCCTGGAAATTTTTTTCCATACGTTTCTTTGATCCTGATAAAACCTGCACCATCATTATTATTCTCAATATCATCATCAGTGCACTTCCTGGCCTTGGCTAAAATGTCCGTCACCATATCATATCAGTCTTGCCTAGGAACTGGATTCGGCTGTTGCAGCTATAACCTTGCTGGTCAGTGAATTTAAATTTAGCAGCCAAGTGAGAAACCGGAAAATTGGATGTTTATAATTTTTTATGGTATTTTTGGGGAGTTTGCAGTGTTGTCTCGGGCAAGACGAACTAGTTTTCAAGGATGAACTTCGCACAAGGAGAACCTGCGATTGACCTTATGATGAATCCAAAGCTTGGACTAGCTTAGAGTATCTTGCAGGATGTGATAGCTAGGTTAAGGAGATCACTTCTAGCCACTCCTAGCGTTAGTGGCGACACTCTAAAAGCCTCAAGTTGTAACACCTGGCACGGATTATTTGAGAGATCTGTTACCTTGCTGGTCACATGAGTGTATCCTCTGTTGGTCATTTGTACCCCTTAGGCATTTCTGGTTAGAAAAACATTGCCACGGGTATTTCCTGATATTACAGATTATGCCTTGTACTGAGAAAATAATGTTATGCACCGTCATATATTTTGTCTTCTGAGAAACCAGTTGCAATTGTTTAATTGCAGAAATGTAAAAATTTTGGCCTTCCTTGCCATTCGTAAAGAAACATTCGGCCTTGGCATTAATGCCTAAAAAGAAATCTATCCAGTACTCAGTTACTATAGCAGAAGTGACTGCTGAAGTTTTGCTTACTACAAACAGAGGGGGTTGCTGGAATTGTTGCCCATTACTCGGGCACCTTCAGTTGGAGAAACTTGGTTCTTTCATATCCTAACAGGAGTAAGTGTTTGGAGCCCTGTTACCTCCACAGGTGTGACATTTCAATTTTCGTTTTAAACCCGCCACTTGTCTACTCTTTGTTATTGCCGACGAATAATATGATGATGGAAGTACTGTTGCCAATATTTCTGAATGCTCTCAGAGCGAACATTTCATAAAAAATGGGGGTGGGGAGCCAGTGAAATTCAGTTTTCATGAATTTGTTTCTAGTTTCCCATTTGACAATTGTAGAGTGGTAATTTGCTTTGCTTGATGTTGCAACATTCTTCTTGGTGGTTCCTTTTTTATAAACTAGCCTTGTGCTTTCACGAGCACTTGCTCCTTTGAGTAGCCATTAATTTTATTTTTCGTTGGTTGGTCCATTACATTCCGAAACGCATGTAAAGTTTACAAACGAGGTTATTTCTTACCACAACATTTAAACTTTCCATTGACCATGGCCAGAGACATCGAAACTACGGTGAAATTAGATACCCGAGTTGGATCCTGCAAACCGACTAATTTTTACATCCTGTACTTGATTTATTATTGCCCTTGTAATATCGCAGATTACGATCCTTGGCTTGTATACGAAACTTCAATCTGTATTTAAGAATCAAGAAAAATCTTTGAAAGAGTCATTTGAGTTGTCGACTTACTTTAAAACCAGTTCAATATGTATGACTTCCAGAATGAATTATTCTGGACAGAAGTTCAGAAAATATCCTGGAGAGGCACTGTTGTCGAGGACAACAGCAGAACTTTTATGGACATTAACATTAATGTATATATACATATTCCTATCAGACCATATGCACGTATACGTTCATAGACATGCAAAATGGCATGCCTGTATTTATACACATTCCTGTCAAATATTTGTGTATCTCTACATATAAATGTATTTGTGTCATAATACTATTATCATACATTCGTGCAAGAAGACGTACCTTTTAGTCATATGCATTCGTATCCATTATTCATGAGCATGAACATTATTCTATGTATATACCCATTCTTATCCAGTATTCAAGTAGCTATCCATTCCCATCAAACATTTCTGCACGCGCATCTATAATTTACATCTTTTACTGCATCCGGGATGCAAATTCCTGAGATGTATGCTAGTATTGCACCAGCCCTGTTTTTTTTTTTTTTTTTTGCTTTGTCATGCCCCTAGGTTATGTTAGGTTAGGTTGGTTTGGGTTAGGTTTGGTTAGACTAATACCTCTATTGTGATTTGAATGTGGGAATCATAATGAGATTATTTTCAAGTTAAAATTCATTTTCAGGGAAAGGGTTTATTCTGTCAGTTTTTAAGATATGGCATCCCGCTTTTTTCAGGGAAAGGGTCTCGGTACTCGGTTACATCTCGGTAAAATGCACCCGGGGTGGCGAATGAATTTCAGTGCGGAAATTCACCACATCGATAAAGGCTGGTAGTACTGACTGCATCAACCGAGTACCACATGTTTACCCTGAACAGTTCCTTGTAACTTAAGGGAGGGACTAATGTAGTTCTAAGGAATTGTTTTGGTAGAGGAAGGCTTAAGAGAATACAAGATTATATATATATATATATATATATATATATATATATATATATATATATATATATATATATATATATATATATATATATGTATATATATGAGATATATAGAGATATATATATATAGATATATAGAGAGAGTTATATTGTTAATAGCATCTCAAACTTTTCTTCAGACACTATGGTTTTATATATACATGAATGATATATAGCTATATGTATGTATATATAGTAGTTTCCAAATATAGACACAATTTAGGGACCCAGATTCCAAGATCCATTGTGCAAACTTGTGTGTCATTTGTCTTTAAGATCAGAGAGAGAGAAGAGAGAGTTAGAGAGAGATAAGAGTGATGCTTTCCATTGTTAATAGCATCTCAAACTTTTTGACAAGGGTGACATATGGTTTGGGTTTCAGAATAACAGAAATTATATGTATTTTAATTATTTAAACGACACATTTAATCCCAATCCAGTACACACTGGAAAGCATCACTGATTATATAAGGCAGTAACTCAGGGCTCCTTCAAAGGTCTGATGCTTAAAGACAAATGAAACCCACACAAAATTTATTGCACCCTGTTTCTGTGAAACTCAGCTAACATTGATTATATCCCTTTCAGTTAAGCTAACGTAAGTTTTATTGTAATCGTTAGCTCTGAAACTCGAGGGATTTATTGCGCCTTTTTCAGGATTCCCTTATATGATTGATTGTTTTAATGGAAGATATTCCTTCCAAGAAGATATTGTAAATTTAAGCTTGAGCATCAACTGTATAAACAGAACATGAATCGTTAATAAAATTACTTTCATTGTCCTTGTAAACGTTTATGGTGTTCAGCGTTTGTTTGAATATGCATGACGAGAAGTCAGGTATGGTGAAAGTTTTTGTTGAGAGGTTTAGATCATTACCTGAACGTGCCCTTAATTGTTCCTTCCATTACATGTATTACTTTTGGTAACCCTGAATGGCCTAATTGTTTCCCCTTCTTACCTGCCTTACCTTTTGGAAGCATTATTACGTTTCACCCTGATTATATAATTATGACTAATGAATGTTTCGTATGAGCTCATTTGGAGTTTGTCATCTTTCTTGGCCATATAGCCCAGTTCCTTTTTGGACGTTTGCTTATTTCATATTAAATTTTCAAGTTATACAATAAACAGTTATAAAATCTCTACTTGACATTGCCTTTACGTTGAAAACTTATGAAATCGTAGTCTGGAAATTTTACCCAGGATTAAGTGGTGGTAGTGTCTCGGCATAGAAAAATGTCTTCAGAACTAGCGAAGTTCACGTTTGTTTTGTGTTGTTACATTGTGAACTTGTTATTCTGAACTCCGTCCCATCCATTGTGATAACAATGGTCTGATGGAACACAATCCAGTGGATAATGACTAACACCTGACTCCTTAACTGATGTAAAATCATGTCCGAGAATTGTGGCTCAGAGGCGTGTCTTAGGCTTTTATGTATCTGATGGATATAATGGCCTTTTCCTCATCGTCATAATAGATGTTTTAAGGCTCTGCTGGGAGTCTGATGGTTATATAAAATTGATGTGTTGTGGTTTTTAGATATTCTCAAGTGACTCCTTTCTTTTGGGGCGGGGGGGGGGGCGTCTTGGGGGGGGAAGAATCTGTTGCTTGGTACATTTTACAGCTAGCTTGAAGTTAAGTAACCTTGTTTGTTGTTACGAGATAGGCGATAGACACGTGCCTCTTCAGGGCAGCTTTCATTGAAGCTTTGTATCTACAAAGTAACTTACATCACGGTATCTTTTGCAACAACTTGAAATCTATTAATTTATTACATAACTGAAACTAAGAATTCTGTGGTGTTCCAAAGGATGATTTAAGTCGAGAACGTGACTTTCTAACGCAGTGCATTTGTTTCACCCGAACTGCTTTTCATGACCCCTCCTCCCATTTGAGCGACTTTTTAAAATGGAATAACTGCTGTGACTTAATCCCTGTTGTCACCTTGAGGACTAAAGTATAACATAAATCTTTGACCAATAGTTTAACACATTTTGGTTTGTGGCGTGTCACCCTTTCCCCAGTCCTGACCTGTTGTTCTGTGTTGCTTTGAGACCGTCGTTTACCAATCCATGGGCATTTTTTTTGTGTAGCCTTGATCTCAGATATCCACAGACCGGTTTATGCTTTGAACTTTGGTTTCTTTTTTCTATTTCTCGGTTGTTCCATCTCTCTCGCTCACATTTACATTTTATCGAGCATCAGAGTAATGGAACTCTTATTTTGCGTTGTGGAGGAGGAGGAGAAAGTAGTTTTAACTTGGGGTTTCAGGTTTTTGTAAAACAAGAGAGGAATTTTGAGGGTCATAATTTATATTACGTCTTCCCACTCCCCCTCTTACTGAACCAGCGGCCAGCCAGTATCTTAATGATTTGGATGCTGGAGAAAATGCCATTATCCTCCTCCTTGTAATAATGGGTATGCATGGACAGTGGAAGAATTTATTTGAGTGTTTGTTTTTTTTTTTTTTTTTTTTTTTACCATCATTTGCAAATCTTTGGGAGGTTTGACGAAAGAAAATGTAGAGGCTGTAATGTAATTTTCCCTTGTCCTATTCATTAGCATTAAATTCCTAAAAGCAGAGGTTTTTTGCCCTTTGAATTCCGCAGAAAAGGCTGCCGCATTTTCATTGATTCATCAAATATCTTCACAATCACTGATATAAATCGTCTTTGGAACTTTCTCAGCGGTTGCTTCGTAATTGACATAGTCTTAGGTAACCTTTTGACATCCCCTTAAAGATATAGTTCTCACGTCTCAGTCGTTTTTTATAAACTTTAGAAGTTTGTATGCAGACTACGGCAATAAGTGAACGTCTCATTAAGCTAAATTAAAAGTCTTTCAATAAAAATTTCAAGTATGGTGCATGAAATTATCTTCAATGTAAAATTGTTGTTCAGCACTGTGGACAAGTGAGTGAGTTATATGGCATGTTGCAAATTGTGGGTCCTGCCGAGAAAATGGTTAAATCAGTCCCCCCCTCTCACGTGTATGAAATCCATTTTCTTTCCTATTTTCGCAGCGTTGTTACCGGCATTTTATATAATAATAATCTTTTCTTCCGCATCGTGTGACCACTTAATTTTTTTTTGTTTTCAATGTTATATGAACGAATCTCGGCCATCAGGCTTTGTGCGTCGGTCAATTCGCTTATAATCTCTTGTTCTCGAATACCACCCACTCTGTTTTGAAGTAAGTTTATGAGATGTTATTATGGTTGCTTTACATATATTCTCTCCCTCCCCTTTCATCGATAGTTAATATCATTTGCAAATTCAAATGAGACTAGGGCTGTAACATGGGAACAGTTTAGAATGCCCATTTCACGAATGGTGAATAAGTCCAGAAGTTTGAATCATAAGTGACCATACTGCTTCAATGTAATGAATAGTTAACAATAAATTCTTTTATTCGCACCCAGTCAGTTTAGGTAACGCACAGGTATTCCCTTCAAAATCGTAACTACATCGATTAATGTATATTTTGTCATACAGGACGACCAAAATTTTTTCAAGATATTGGTGATCCGAAGTTCGGTTTCAAAATCATCACAAACATTTCTATCTGACTTGATTCGTTCATTCACCGGCCATGACAGTATCGGTCACTGTTCAGTTATCACAGTCATAATATGCACAGAGACTTCTTTCCCTGTATTATTTGTCAGGACTAGGGATTTCCAAATGGATTTTTTTTGTACTGAGGAGTCATCTCCAATCTTCTCTTATCTTTCGTCATTATCATCATC
>NC_089786.1:10257500-10275000 GCF_040412425.1 Macrobrachium rosenbergii | reverse complement strand
TATATATATATATATATATATATAATGTATGTGTGTGTGTATTATTGGAAGTAAAAGAGAGTTTTTTTTATATACTGACACATCTAAACTGCTCTTCCTTTGAATATTGTGTGATATATTCACTGATTATCAAAAGTCAATTAATGGATTTTTTATTTGTAATATATATATATATATATATATATAATATACGAGAGAGAGAGAGAGAGAGAGAGAGAGAGAGAGAGAGAGAGAGAGAGAGAGAGAGAGAGAGAGAGGGGTGCGTGTGTGTTTGTTTGTACCTTTGTATGCCTATTAAATGAACAATAATACTCAAGTTTCTATAATTAGTTCATTTCATATTCACTGCATGTAGTAGCTGGCAAAAAAAAAAAAAAAAAAAAAAAATCGATACTGGAAAATGGAATCCATAAAAGCCGGAAGTGATGACCGAGCTCTTTCATGCCCGAATGCTTGCCAAGTAGTTGGGAATCTCCCCATATCACATAATAGGTTCAGGATCACGTGCGTGGTTGGGAAATTTAGATCCATTGTGACGCGCGTATGAAGACACTTCCAGAACCGATGTACCTGTTTATTCTTTCTCTAACATTTGTGGAGAGAGTTGTTTAATGTTTCACTGTTGAGAATTTCGTCAATTTTCAATGCAGTTGAGAAGTGTGTTTTTCGTTTCGCTGGTGACTTATTCATTGTTGCACTTGAATTACGAATCTTGTTAATTATTTGACTGAAATTGACAGTTCGCTTCATCGGTACATTAGAGTTGAATTTTATTCATTATTTAAATTAAGCTTACGATATTGTCCATTGTTACGGTGAAATCGTGAAAAATTTTGTCTATTTCTTTATGGGTATCGATTATACATTGCTACGTCAGCTTTGTTTAGATTGAAGATTTTCGTTCATTATTTTCCAGAAGGTGAGATTTTTATTCACTGTTTTTACTGAAATTAAGAACTTTATTCATGTGTCTGCCAATCATTTTATTCATATCTGAACGACCGATCGAAAATTTGTACTGAAATTTGCTGTCCTGAATAATTGATCTTACCGTCTTATTTTGACCGTCAAAAAAATTACGTGTATATTTCCTACTTGCCCCGAGCTACCCATCTCCTGAGTTTTATCGCCCATGACAATTCTCTGCAAGGGACGGTCTATAATTATCACCTATAAAAGCCATGTGGAAAGAAATTGGGTTTTGTAGGGAACACGATAAGCGTTTGACCTCAGGGGACAAGTGACGGCAAGTGAAGCGCTTTAGAACCTGTTTAATAGTGTATGTGTGTGTGTGTTTTTTTTTCATATTTTTTCTTGTGTATTTATCTGTGTAAAGGACAAAGAAGGACAGAACTCTGCCGAAATCGGGTATATTCCGTGCGGGAGAATTGTCATCACCGTTTAAGTATTTATTAGATAAAGGACACTTGCGGAAACCACGAAACCACAGTTTTGTTTTTACGATGAAGTACGATCAGATAATCAATAGGTGTTTTTTTTATTAATTATTTTTCGTGTCAAAGGACCTTGAAAAATACAGGAAGAAGATAAACATCCAAGGGTCTCGGTAGAGGGACAGCAAGTAAGGGCAAAAATCTCTCTTTCTAAAACAGATAGTTGAAGCAAGAGATAGAACTTTTTTTTTGTGCAAATACTTGAAAAACTTCAGTAATGATATTAATAAATACATATTTTAGAGTTTGATTTCTGTTTATTTGAGTTCTTAGTTCTTTAAAAACATTTATTGCTCACAACCGCACAAAACCAGTAAAAAATGCGCCGAAGTTTCTTCGGCGAAATCGAGTTTCCTGTACAGCGCATAATGCTGTATGAAACTTTCAGCCACGGCCCGGTGGTGGCCTGACTCACGATCGTGGGTAACTTTAATCTTAAATAACATAAAAACTACTGAGGCTGGAGGCCTGAAATTTGGTATGTTTGATGATTGGAGGGTGGGTGATCAACGTGCCAATTTGCAGCCCTCTAGCCTCTAGCAGACAGAAAAAGTGCCGACGGACAGACAAAGCTATCTCAGTAGTTTCTTTTACAGCAAACTAAAAACGAAAGGTTTCAAGTATTTTTTTCAACGTTAATAATACCGTAATTATATCGGCAGTTCAGAGTTCCGTGGGCGGGGTCGGAGTGTAGCAAAGTCGTGATAAAAACACGGAAGGCCTAGTTCCAGTTTTTCTTTTCTCGCCTTATAGAGGACCCTCTTCCTCCTTGCCGTCTTCCTCGAAGGTTTTTTTCTACTTGTCCAGGTTTACCTGCACTTTCATTATCTTAACTTTGATCTGTTGTGTTCATTCAGTCTATAGACTGTCAACCTTAATTTATCTCTCTTGTCCACTCATTCTACTGATTATTATTGACCTTAATTTCTCTTATCTTGATTACTCGTTTTACCACGACAGAATTGTGTCTGTGCTGGTTGATATGATTAACTCTCCAGGTATTTCCAGACTTGGTTACAAAAAACTCAAACCGTGAGTAATCGTTTGTAATAAATGATGAAGTGCTTTACGGTATTGTAGAGTTAGTTGTTGAAAACTCAAAAGTTAATAAGTTTGTATACAAAAAATTAGTACAGTTTGATGTATTCCGATGGAAAAATTACCCGGGTCGGGGGTAAAGTGGAGTATATAGGAAACATCAGTTTTGATTTAATAACGAAAGGGAACTTTGCATATTAATGTGTTAACCAGTTTAGTATTGTAGTCTTCCGACATATTCTTTAGATTACATTTATAAACAAGTAAAAATGCGCCGAATTTTCTTCGGCGCAATCGAGTTTTCTGTACAGCGTATAATGCTGTATGAGCTGTGGCTCACGAAACTTTCAGCCACGGCCCGGTGGTGGCCTATCCTATAGCGTGCCAGACGCACGATCATGGCTGACTTTAACCTTAAATAAAGTAAAAACTACTGAGGTTAGAGGGCGGCAATTTGCTATGTTTGATGATTGGAGGGTGAATGATCAACATACCAATTTGCAGGCCTCCAGCCTCACTAGTTTTTAAGGTCTGAGGGCGGACAGAAAAAGTGCGGACGGACAGACAAAGCCATCTCAATATTTTTCTTTTACAGAAAACTAAAAAGGACTAAATATCCATTATTACAAGTTTCATTTCTAAAGGCACCTTTGTCAGAGTAGGAAGCTGCGCTAAACAAAGATTTGCACAAAAAATTAGACTCCAAGGTAAGCTAAAGACGATATCATTGCAGCTAATCGTGGATGGTTGACACTTGCTGCTCACCAGCCACCAGAGGTTATAATTCAAAAACTTCAAAAGCATTCGTGATTTCGGCTGCGGATATTCACCGTCAACTCCCAAAAAACATAATACAGCAAAGTCCCCAAAAAACTCACTAGAGTAGAGTCCCAAAAACCACACTTCAGTAAAGTCCCAAAAGAGACATCACTACAACAAAACCCCAAAAAACACACTAGAGCAAAGTCCCAAAAACCACACTACAGCAAACTTACAAAAAACACACTAGAGCAAACTTACAAAAAACACACTAGAGCAAACTTACAAAAAACACACTAGAGCAAAGCACCAAAAACACACAACAGCAATCTTACAAAAAACACACGAGAAAAGTCCCAAACACTAGAGCAAAGTCCCAAACACACTAGAGCAAAGTCCCAAAAACACACTAGAGCAAAGCACCAAAAACCACACTACAGCAAAGTCCCGAAAACCACACTACAGCAAACTTACAAAAAACACATACTACAGCAAAGCCCCAAAAAAACAAAGTCCAGGAAAGTCCCAAAAAACACGCTGCAGCAAACTCCCAAAAAACAAAATACAGCAAAGATAATCTGAACGTGGTGGTTAGAGTGGGTGTTGTTTACGAGAGTATATCTTCATTTAATCCAGGAGACGGATTGCTGCCTACTTGTGTGTGTGTTGGTAAGGGAGGCAAGACTGTCTCCTTGGGCGTGTCTCGCTTATGTTCTTGAAATATTTTTTGTTTCTTTACTCGACCATCCTTTCTCTATAATACTTTATTTATATTATTATTATTATTATTATTATTATTATTATTATTATTATTATTATTATTATTCAGAAGGTGAACCCTGGTACACATGGAAACAAGCCTGCAGTGGCCATGGACTTGAAATTCAAGCTTCCAAAGAATATGGTGTTCATTAGGAAGAAGAAGAGGCAAAGGGAAATACAGAAAGAGGAGATCTCACATATTGAAAAAGAAAGAAATAGCTTAATAAATTAATAAACACATGAAAATATATTAAAATGCAAGGCGAATAGTATTAGGGCAGTTAACTCATATTCGATATTAGTGTTTTCACTTAATTTGTAATGTTTTACTTCTGAATTTGTAACCTAGTACTCTAAATTTTTATTAGGTTAGTCTGGTAATTAGGAAAAGCCAGCTGTTATCAGTGAGTGGCAGGATAGCTAGAAGGTAATTTGCAGAGGTTACATAATGCCCAGAAATTATCAGTGAGAACTTTAATGATCTGTGATAAGGAGAGAGGGAAAAAAAGCACATTTAGTAAAATAATCCGTATAGAATTCTGTCATTCATTTTCAATTTCAGATGGACTATTTTTTTTGTTTGTTTAAAAAGTAGTCTTTCCCTTTAAGTTACTGGTTGTATTTATACCTTTTTACATCTATTGGTCATTGCCGGTGTCAGACTGCCATTGATCTCAAACCTTGTTCAGTGTCATATCCTCTGCAACATGGCTTCCCTCGCTAGAATTTTAGCTTCACGCGAGCACACTTCCCTCATAAATCTATTATCAAGCCTTTATTAAAAATTTTTATTTTAATATTTATCTTGAATCAGTTATATTTGTTGTTATAAGTTATCTGTATTGTCATTGATCATAACTCCTATTCTTCTCAACCCTTCGTCCTTTTCTCTTGTCACATATGCATGTTCTGCTCTGTGTAAGATTGCGTAAGAGTTCATGGCCTTTCGGGTCGATTCATAAAAATGCAAGAGCACGTTATAAGTGAAAACGTTCAGATGATTCTCTCTCTCTCTCTCTCTCTCTCTCTCTCTCTCTCTCTCTCTCTCTCTCTCTCTCTCTCTCTCTCTCTCCCCTTTAACGGAATTTTTATGGTCTTGCGCTTTGCCAGTTACATAAAATAAGGCGAAGCAACTTTTGCCTAATTGCTCGTCATTGCACTTTTAATTTAGTGGGTTATATGATCAGTTGTAGTCTCTCATGACTGACTATATATATATATATATATATATATATATATATATATATATATATATATATATATATATATATATATATATATATATATATATATATTTTTGTGGGTGTGGTCATATTTGCAAACTGTAGCAGATCCAAGATAGTGGAGCTTTATTTCGTCCTAAGCAACCGCACAGCAACAATGGTCAGACTGCGGGTAGTTCTTCATTATACCTTGACACTAATTGCGGGTACAACAACCGGCCGTTTAGACTTTCCCCAGGTAATAACACCTGGGGGATTTCAGCTTTGTCTTGTTGCTCTTACAAAGCTTACTCACCTGTCAGTGTAATTAGATGTGCGTGTCGTGTGTCTATTTTTTTTTTGTAAGGTACGGGCACTCTTGTGTCCTTATCTAGCCCAGGCCCACCTAGTGAAGAAAAAGTATGGATGAGGTATAAACTGTAGGGTCTGATCTCTTTAGAAGAGACTGATCTTCCTGTCGAGGAAAGCTTGTGTTTTTAACAGGAAAATTGCATTGGGAGTAAACTTCATATCATATGAATGTGCAAATATCAGTGTTTTCCATAAATGTTTTATGAATAAAAGATATATTTGCGTGTTAGAGTCTTTTCTTTTAATCTAGTTGAGGACCAGGACATTTCTTTAACTTCGTCTGGAGAAACAGGACCCGGATGCAAAGAGAGAGAGGTGGGGAGGATGGAGACTCGTGGAGCTTATCTTTCGCAATGGTCTGGATCTGCCGTTTAACTTCTGAATTTCATCATTTGCTTTTATACAGTATGTAACCCCCGTTTCTTCTCAGTCTTCCGCTTTATTACTTTCTGACCACCCTCATTCTTCTTACTGTCTATGTGTACTATGATTTCTCTTCTTAACTTCTCCCATTTCCACGTTTCCTTATATTTATTTTGTTTTTGTGTTTATACTGGTTGCCTTTGTATCCTGAGTTTGATCTTACTGCCACCCTCCCTCCCTTCCCCCGTTTTAATACAAATGTTATTCTTTATCAGATTTGATACCCTCTTGTAACATTTCGTCATTCATACTTAGTTCTCTTTTACCTCTTCCAGCCGTTTCTCTTTGGTTATCAACCCCGTTATCTTTGTCAGCCTCAATCGTGCCTATCTCAGGCCCTTCTTTCTTACAGCTAATTGTCCTGTTATCTTTTAGGAAATCACCTTTTCACTCGTCGTCACCCTTTTCCTACTTATGATAACGCGTCTTTTATTCGTGGATTTGCTTTTCGTATTCTACCAGACTCATAAAAACGCATGGACTGTATTTTATTTTCTCTATTAAAAAGTCGTTCAGTGTACAAAGGGTAGCTGTAGAGAAAGGCTGCAAGACAGAGTTCATTGCAACATTCACCCATTGTTTGCCAAAATAAGGCTAAACCCTATTGCAAAACATTACGAGTCTGTGGATGCGATTGTTTGTGCATACACAGAAAGCTTTCCCTGCGAATACTCGTACAATATTCTGTGCGTATAGTGTTCCTAAGGGAACTTTCTCTCTCTCTCTCTCTCTCTCTCTCTCTCTCTCTCTCTCTCTCTCTCGGTGCGTTTACTCCCCCGCATACCGGAGTTGCTAAGCTTGTTTTTGCTTCATTCGAGAAACGACCTCTGGCCCACGAGTTTCAGCCTTGTCCGTTCTCCCAGTTTTTCTCACAGGTAGTAAAGGCAGCAAATTCCTTCTTCCCTAACACACATCCGTTCATGGTCAGGAATTACTTCCGTTTCATGATGAAGTACCATGTGAGAGAGAGAGAGAGAGAGAGAGAGAGAGAGAGAGAGAGAGAGAGAGAGAGAGAGGGTTAGATCCATTATGCTCGTTCCGCTGATCTAATGGTACTCCTGTTGACCTGAGTAAACAGTTAATTACGGACCTGGTAGTTAACCTACTGCTTTGGGTTACAGACATGTAATGTGCTGGCATCCTAATCCCAGAATACTTGTTGGGAATCAAAAGGCCAATACCTTGATGGTTCCATCCTTTCTAAGGGTGAAATGCTTATATTTATCTTATGAAACAAACTGAATATAAATGTTCATTATCTGGTTGCGGTGTTTGTATATTCTATAGAACTGATAAAGAATTAGGGATAAAAGTTACTGATAAAGAATTAGGGATAAAAGTTACATCACGACTGAAATGTATAACGAAGAAATAAAAAAAAATATATATATATGGGAAAGAAATAGTCATCCAGTTTGGTACAAGACAAACAATCAGTATTTGTAAATTGATCTACAGTGGAAAACAACATTTCAAGTTTGTAGTATCTGTTTCTTTCAAGTTTTGTATCTGTTTCTTACGCAATTAAAAAGATATTTCCAAACGCTCATTATGCTTTGTTAGAGATTCAGGGCATGGTGTTGTGCCCAGCCTTCCTTCTATTGCTGAGCGATCCATTGCTTTTATCTGCAAAAGACTTGCGTCACTTTTCAGAAGTCGACCTTAGTCTTTGAATTACAGCAGATGACCCAACGACTCCCTTTGGCAGATCACCTGTTAAAGTCGGGGTCATTTAATTTATGCTGTTTGGTAGGATCACTCTGAAATATATATACAAATATATATATATATATATATATATATATATATATATATATATATATATACATATATATATATATACATTATATATTATATATTTATAATATTTTTATAATGCAATATTTTTCTGTTAAAACAGAAATCCATCTAATATGAGGAGCCCATAAAAACGCCAAAAGGGTAGAAAGTTATGGCTTTTCACATTCTCCCCTTTTGGTGTTTCATTTATTATATATATATATATATATATATATATATATATATATATATATATATATATATACATATACATACATACATACATACATACATACATACATACATACATATATATATAATTACTGCATTGTGACAGCATTGTATGAAGTAAGGACCGATGACGAGGGCTGAAACTGTGATAGCCAAAATATAACGTTTTATTTTATTAATTTATTGTATATAAGCCATTAAACATAATATAAATGTGTTAATCATATGCGTGTATATACATAGATACATATATGTTACATAAATGCAGACGTGAATAGATTCCCATTACCGCTAAAGTTGCAGGAAAGTGATTTCCGGTTGTTAGAATTTTCAACACATGGTCCAGAGTCAGGCTCTGGGCACCGGAAGGTTTTTCTTCCATGCACTGGCGCCTTTGAAGGTCTTCCAGTCAGCATGGAATCGACCCTACATGGAATGGGAACTGATCAAAAAGGTGGGTGGTGAGGGAGTTCAGGTTAGCTACAATGATTTGCCATTACGAACTATTCTTGGAATGCTATATTTGACTTTTTAAATTATGATAGCCACAGGATTGTTGAATTTCTCGAATGGCACATTATTGCTTTGTTCACTATTTTATCAATTCTCTCTCTCTCTCTCTCTCTCTCTCTCTCTCTCTCTCTCTCTCTCTCTCTCTCTCTCTCTCTCTCTCTGTCGTTTTGGCTGTGTGTTTCGCAATTGTGACAGGATTTTTTCGGGAGTTTCTTAATCGTCCTGCTTTTGACTTTATTTATAAATTTATTTTCGTGTGTGTGTGTGTGTGTGTGTGTGTCGAATTTGACACTACCGAGCATCCTGTTTCTAAACTTGTGGAATTAAGGAATAACGGTTTTTTTTGTATGTATGAGAGTGTAATTTCCCGTTGTGCCGGATAAGAGGTGATTGCCTCAGAAATAATTTTTGTTAAACGTAAAATTCTAGTTTTTCATCATTTGCCTCATTGTTGATACTAGTCTATATGGTGACTTGAGTGATTTATCATTTTTAAACTGCTTTACATCTGGTGCACATAATTAAGTAACATTTGACCGAAACTTAAATACTATTACCATCCTGCGGTTATGGTCTGTTGGTATGCTGATATTCTGGCAAGATCTCGGTCAGTACCAGTTATGTTTCTTATAGTTTCAAATATAACAAAGGAACGCAGTCTCTCAGATCAGATTTGTTCACACAGTTCACGTACATACAGTTCACATAGTGGACTGAGAGGAAATGCGGTATTTACTGTCTTGCGCTGATTAGAATATTACGTTGGAAGGAAATGCTTTTATCACTTTTTCTCATTTTGATTCAAATCATGCAGTGATGGGCTTATTCAAAATGCGCAAGGAAAAGCTTTGTGGCTATTAGTAATGCATATAAATATCCCATGACAATGTCCTACACACACACACACACACACACACATACATATATATATATGTATGTATGTATGTATGTATGTATGTATGTATGTATACGCATAAACTTTCATGCATATTAAGATACACTATTGTTTAATATCTAAATCACCAAGCCTTGCGAATAACTTACAGCCAAAGGATTCGAACGTAGTCCTTTGGTTTAGAAACGATGAAATAATCGACTTTGACATCTTTGCTCTTAAGAGAGATGAAGTTGATTACATTTTTGTGTGTATACATACATACATACATACATACATACATACATACATGTTTTTACCTGACCACCCCTCATTCGTGCACCAGCTCACGATGTAATCGGTCCATCTGCATCTGGTCACGGCGCATGAGTACTCGGCGTGGTCTGGTGTCGGAACCGCCACCCTGTACCAAGTCCCAGGAAATTTGAATGCATAACGCAGTAGCCATTTATTTGTTTTTCCGCTGGAGCCACTTTCAAGAATATTTAATGAATTCTCGTGGGGAATTTTTATCTTTTTTTCGAACAGCTTTTGACTCTATTCGTATTTGGTTTTTCCCAATTCTTCTATATGAGTATGATCAACGTGTTTCACGTTTTCTGCTTATTTCTAGTATTGCTACTTAGAATTCTAACAGCATGATTCCCAAGTGTACATAGATTTTACTTCTTTAGAAACAGTGTCTGCCATGTCCACCCCGTTTGGAGCTAGTGTCATGCGGTGCGCTGTAGGCCACTATAGCTGCACCCTCTTCCTTTCTTCTATCTTCTCAGATCATTGCTTCTTGTGCAGCTGTGGGGGTTTTTTCTCAGTTCCACCTTAAGAATCTTGTACATCATCTTACTTATTTTCTAGATCTCTCTGCCTTGCTGTCCAGCCACTTCAAGCTCCCTCCTTGCACTTCAACTGCCGAGTGGCTGAAGTGTGCCATTGCTTGCCTTTTTAGACTAAGTTCCATGAAGACAATCTTCCATGCCCATACAGATAGAGGTTCCTTGTAACCAAGCATACAGACTGGCCTTCCGAGGCTAACAACACCAGCTTAGCCGAGATCCCTGCTTGCTTGGATCATGCTAATGTACACGTTGGTCTGTTAAAAATTTGGACGGCCTGATTACACGGGCATCCTGTATATACATCTGGGTGGCAATAATATTGTTACCCAGTTTCTGCACAGCGAGATGTGGTCGGCACGTCTCTTCTGTTCTATATTTAGCCCTGCGGCGTTTTGCCAAGGGTGACGAAAGTCGTTTTTCTGTCGAGTAATGCTTCTTTGGATTCCACACAAGACGTTTGCGGTTTTAATTATTCTCTGACGTAAAAGCGGAAGTGGGCTATCCGTAAGACGCAACGCAAGATACTCTTATGCTTGTTTTGTGCGAATGAAGGTTGGATTTCTGACAACGCAAGCGCCTTTGGTGTTTAGTGAACACGTTTGGGCGTTCATTGTCATTTTTAGAATTAATGTATTTAAAATACGTTTAGTTAACATGTAATATTTTGTTCTCCCGTGTGCATGTTTTGAGAGGAAACAGTAGGGAAAAGGAGTAACAAATACTCTGAGAAAAACATAAAAATAAGCTGTAGTGTTCAAAAGCTTTTTTGATTGTTTATCAATTTTCAGGGCGCTGATAACTTTTAATTTTCTACTCATGTATGAAAGAGGGTGCTATCTTGTTTTGTTTTGTAGAGAACTCCTTTCGGGGGAAACGGCTAATTAGTGAAAAAATGGGAACTAGATTGGGATCAGGTTTATAAACAATCTAATTAGGGAAAATGTTTCGGATTCTGTTTTCACTTTATTTTTTCCCACGGTGTGTCTGCCAGGACTTTTAGACTTCTTTAGATATGGGGTAGAATGTGGCCCTTTACACTGCTTTAGATATGGGGTAGAATGTGGCCCTTTAGACTTCTTTAGATATGGGGTAGAATGTGGCCCTTTACACTGCTTTAGATATGGGGTAGAATGTGGCCCTTTAGACTTCATTAGATATGGGGTAGAATGTGGCCCTTTAGGCTTCTTTAGATATGGGGTAGAATGTGGCCCTTTAGACTGCTTTAGATATGGGGTAGAATGTGGCCCTTTAGACTTCTTTAGATATGGGTAGAATGTGGCCCTTTAGACTTCATTAGATATGGGGTAGAATGTGGCCCTTTAGACTTCTTTAGATATGGGGTAGAATGTGGCCCTTTAGACTGCTTTAGATATGGGGTAGAATGTGGCCCTTTAGACTTCTTTAGATATGGGTAGAATATGGCCCTTTAGACTTTAGATACAGAGTAGAAATGTGGCCATGAGGGTAACACTTTTTAATGAGTCCCGAGGCACTGGAAATGGAATTTGTTAATCGATATCTGTTCAATTCAAGTTCGAAGTTTGTGATATGTATGATATGAATGCATCTAGAAGCACCTAAAGGGCACTGAAATCCACAGTTAATTATCCTATTTTATAGATATTTAAAAGAATAAAAGAGTATTACATTATTTTTTAGCCAATTGTTCATTGAGCCGTATAAATCGTAAATGTGAATGATAGTATTTATCGTGTACTCTCGTTGCAACAATTAAATCTGACGACGTAGGTGATTATTCGAGTCATTTCCGGAAAATAAACCTACCTCTCTCTCTCTCTCTCTCTCTCTCTCTCTCTCTCTCTCTCTCTCTCTCTCTCTCTCATTGGACGTCATGGTGTAGTTGCGCTCAACGCTCTAGCGAGAGCTGGCGAATTCAAATTCCGGGAGAAGACTCAACAATATCGACACAATTGGCCAAAGACATTGTGACTCAATTGACTTTTGATGGCAAGTCGACTGTTGTGGGTCCCACTCGGGGACGGAGAGAAAGAGAGGAGAAATAAAGAGGGATAGTTTTTTCTTTTTTTTTTTTTGTCCGTCAGTCAGTAGTTCTGTCACGCTTCCCTCTTTCTGTCATGCTCTCTGCACTTTTTTGTTCTTTTATGTAAGAACTTTACTATAATATAAGTTTTTCTTCGAACGAGGAAGATTCTGTACACAACTTTTCCCTGG
The DNA here is from genome assembly GCF_040412425.1 of Macrobrachium rosenbergii. Taxonomy (NCBI): domain Eukaryota; kingdom Metazoa; phylum Arthropoda; class Malacostraca; order Decapoda; family Palaemonidae; genus Macrobrachium; species Macrobrachium rosenbergii. The sequence continues at coordinate 10,262,543 of NC_089786.1, read as the reverse complement.
CTTTTGAATCGTAAAGATAAAGGCTTCATTTTGACTGCATACTCTATTGCGAAACCATGTGGCTTTGACCCTGACCACCTTACCAAACATAGCTAGCTGCCAGCCGTGGCATTCGTGATTCATAAACACATCTTGCCGCGTTGAAATTGTCGGCGCTCTAAATTTACATTTGCAAGAACTATAATGATGTCTTCGGCGTTTCATCAGTCGGATCACTCTCGGAGTGCTTGGTTTTACTGGAAAGTCCGATGGGATGGATTTTATAAATTCCCTTTTTCAAAACTTGGCAGTACAGTCACAAAGAAAAAAAAAATATGAAAAGTAAAATTGGAAGGTAGCGAAGGTTAATTTTGTCCTGGAAATTCAAAAATAGCCATTCTGGATGAAAATGAAATATATAAAAAAGTATGATGAAGTGATTATATGGTCAAACTGCCCTTTGTGTGTGAGAGAGAGAGAGAGAGAGAGAGAGAGAGATTGATTTTGTGCATTTTGATGAGGAACATTGGGCCCAAGGCAAAGAACATAGCCCTTGATATCACTACCTTGATCTCGTACGAATAACGGTTTTAAAATGTTTCGTACTTCAAGTTAATATGTCAGCAGGTATCTCTACAACATTCATACTTAAAGACGATGCTTTGAGATTTAATTCCCAATTGATGAAAGGTGACTGATGCTCATCAAGGAGAGAAATTATTGGCATTGCAAATTTCAGTGGATCTCAGATTGCTATAAAAAGTTAAACAGCATAAGAATTTTCATGTATGAAGATGAAATTGCGCAATGTTGCAGGAATCATTTTGTCATAAAAAAAGTCGTAAAATTTTTCATGCAATGAAGACAGCCATGCAATTGCACAACGGTGCAGGAGGGTCACACATTACCTCATGCGGGATGTCAGCCATTTCTGAAGGAGATAAAGTCCTGATCTTCCTGTTCGCTCACCCCTCTACTTCCTGCTCTCTTGTCTTTGTGGCTACAGGAAGTCTCTACGCAGCCACCCACACACTTCTAGGAAGTATGGCTCTAAATAATGCGTCCAATATGTTTATAGTCAGAAACCCTTTTCACCCCATTGCCCATTTCCCTTTTCTCCTTCCCCCCCTCCCCCCCGCAACCCTTCCTCTCTTCCATTTGTTTACAGTATTTATGCCCACCTTACACACACAAAAAAGCTCGGCCTTCTGTCTTCGAAGGGATGCAGATAAAAAAAGTAACAAAAAGTACCGTGCCTCTAACTTCCCAAAGGTACTCGGCATCCTGACCCCGCGTTTTACCCTCTGGTCCTTCCGAAAATAACAGCCTGGTAACCTCCAGCATTGTAACCTTAGTGGGCCATGTTCAGGCCGGCCTGACGGCAGTGATCGACTATTAAGGTACTTTTCTTTCTACATTAATTGTTTCTGTATTACGGTTTTATGCTCAGATCTATGAGATAATAGTATTATTTCTTCTGAAGGTAATTACATTATATTTGTGAATCATTATTGTTATTTTCACGCATTCTTTGCGTTATCGTAATAGGATAACAAATCTTTTGCATTTTGCACTAAAATCTGTTTTATCTTTATACATCATCTTCCTAAGTGAACACCATATTCTCTGTACAACATCTTCCTAATGAACACCATATTCTTTGGAAACTTGAATTTCAAGTCAACGGCCCCTGTGGGCTTGTTCTATATGAATAGTGTTCATCTTCTGAATAATATAATAATAATAATATCAAGTATTGCGTCGTAATACTTTTTTGTACTCGGTCAATGCACTGAACAATTTTGTACTCACACCAGTGCACTGTACAAGCAAATTATTATGATCGATGCTGAGAGGGTTGTAAAAGCAGTAGCTTATTTTTGCTTTCGAGGCATTGTGTGTTGGAGATCCATGCTGCTGCATTAGATTGGTCGGTACTATTGTTATTACCTTTATATTTGTTGTCGTTTATGTTTATGACTGTGGAAATTTGAACGTTTTTTTGTTGTCGGTCATTCACCATAGGGGGCTAGTGCCGTCAGTGCACCTCATGCGGTGCACGGTAGGCATTACTTAAGGTTCTTTGCAGCGTACCTTCGGCCTCTAGCTGCAGCCCTTTTTCTATCCTTTTACTGTGCCTCCTTTCATATTCTCTCTCTTCCATCTTACTCTCCACCCTCTCCTAACAGTTGATTCATAGCGCGACTGCGAGGTTTTCCTCATGTTACACCTTTCAAGCCTTTTACTGTCAAGTTCCGTTTCAGCGCTGAATGGCCTTATAGGTCTCAGTGCTTGGCCTTTGGCTTAAATTCTGTATTCAGTTCAATTCACCGTAATTATAAGGTGACAGATAAAGTATAATAATATAGTTATTATGCATGTAACGGAAGGGTCATTGGAAAAATGTAAGAAGCAGTTAGCAAGGATTAACAAACAAGCAAGTAGTTACGGCCTGAAAAATCCTTTTTTCTTCTGTTCAGTTCAAAGGGGGAGGGGAGACATTCTAATAACAACCATGAGTCCATCCTTTCACCCATTTACCGTATACTTGAAAATCGCTATTCCTTGTAGGACTACACTGTTTAGTCACTGTTTCAATCCTGATGCCAAGCTTTGGAAACTACTCTGACGGCTTTGTCTGTCCTTACGCACTTTTTCTGTCCGCCCCTACATCTAAAAAACTACTGAGGCTAGAGGGCTGTAAATTGGTATGTTGATCATCCACCCCTCCAATCGTGAAACTTACCAAATTGTAGCCCTCTAGCCTCAGCAGTTTTTATTTTATTTAAGGTTAAATTTAGCCATAATCGTGCGTCTGGCAACGCTTTAGTCAGGCCACCACCGGGCCGTGGCTGAAAGCTTCATGGGCCACGGCTCATACAACATTATACACCGTACAGAAAACTCGGTTGCGCGGAAGAAACTTCCAAACATTTTTTACCTTTTTTTCCCTACTACTGGTCACTTTCACCAGATACCTGTGCATTTTTAACTGACACAGTTTACTCACTTTACGTTGTTGTCACATTTAGATACGTTTAATCAAGAAGTTTGGGAATATTGAGAGGTTAAGAGGACATACTGGGTATTAATTAACATCAAGCTGTTTATTCTAACAAAGTAGCTCTAGGGAAAAACCAAGACTGTTATCACTGCCAAATACACTATCTGTAGAATTGTGGATGAACCCCTGTGCAGAGAGCTTTCTCAACATTAGCCACGTCATGCACAAATGCAAAAGCATTATGAGCAGCGCATGAAAACCTTTACACACGCACTGTGCCATTCACCTCTATATTGCATGAGTCTTGTCCTTCCTGGGTATTAGTGTCCTTATTTCTGTTCCAGTTTGCTTCCCGATTATTAAGGCCCTTCCTTTCCAGTACCATTCATTCATTTCCCACTAAGTTTTCTCTCCTTCTTCCTATTACTTCCGATTTATGCACCCTTTTTATCAGTCTCTCATCCTGCATTCTTCCCATGTGACGATTTCAACACGAAACAGTTATGCATCATTTCACCTATAATTTCCTTATTACCATTTCTTACACACACATTTCTTACCCCTCTTAATTTTCATGTAACTCATATTTCATGAAGTATTCTTCTGAATGGCTTCAACCGCCTTTCTTTCATTTACATTCTACATTTACATGTCACTTCCATAAAGGCGAGACGATTAAAAAATCCCTTCATGCATCCAAACTTTTGCTTTCATAAACACTCCAAGTCTCTTAATCTTTGCAGACACCTTACTGCCTTCCCTGTCTCATCTACTCTATGACGAGCCTCTTTACCTATGCTACCATTATACCATTATCCATTATTGTTACTCTCAAGTATCTAGAAGAATCGATCACACCCATTCTTACATCTTACACTATACACGATTTATATTGTTCTAAGATATGTTATACCCTTGCAGATTTTTCAGTTTCCTCCATCTCTCTTACCATGATACAAATGAACAGTCATTCCTTTCATCAACTTTTCCGGAACCTTTCTCTCGCCAGGCACATCTTGAACACCTTGGTCATTTTCCCACAGCAGCTCACTCGTAATTCCATCAATTTTTTATGGCATTCCCTTCTTCAGTCTTGATTGCCGTCCTTAAATCCTAGGCAACCATTTCAAAAATCATTTTCAGATTTTCAACAACCCTTTCCATTGCCTCACTCATCTATGTCTCTTCTGTCTTCTATCTTCCACACACCACAAATCGTCAAAATGATCACTCTCCAGACCTAGGAGTGCATTTACTTCAGGCAGCCTTTCTCCATTTGCATCTTTTATTCTGAGGCACATTTTTTTATCCTTTATTTTGCATCCTTTTCCTTGTATGGCAACTTGTTCTCTCAAAAGTTGCTTCTCGTATTCACCTTTCTATTTTCATTACTTGAATTTTTTTTCTGTCTCTCGACTCTCTTTTCCCGACTGCCCTGTCCATCCGCTTCAATATCAGAATATGATATTTTCGTCTGTCGTGCAGTTGCACGAGGAATAATTTTTAAAAAGTGTTTTCTTTCCAAACCTTTCATTTCCTCATTCCACAGTTTACTTTATTAATTCCATCTTCTAACCCTCCTAAACCAATAAAACACTCGTTGCTGACGTTAGAACTCATTCTTGAATTTTACATATATGGTCCTTATGCACTTATTCTACTCCCATACTTTGATGTGTAGTGTCTAAATGCATATTTATAACTAAACATATAAAAATTACTATTTTATTATATTTATAAATGCTTACACATTAAGCTGAATGATTTTGGCGGTTGGGAAAGGGAAGGGGAAAAAAAATAACCAGTCCGCATTTGGTGAAGCAACTTCCGTTTTATGACTCCTCCTCACTTTTGCCTTCATTATTTCTGAGACAACTTGAGGACTGCATTTGACCTTGGTGGGTTTGCACCTTGCGGTTTAGCGGCCGAGAGGTTGTGTGTTTGTTTGTGTGTTCGATGTTGTTGTTTTTATGAACCCACACTTCTTTCTCTTTCACAGACGAACATTCTGTGCTTCCTTCAATATCCTGCTGACCTTCTTGGCCTATATATTGGGTCAT
>NC_089786.1:10240000-10252500 GCF_040412425.1 Macrobrachium rosenbergii | reverse complement strand
CAAGTAGTTTTATATATATATATATATATATATATATATATATATATATATATATATATATATATATATATAATATAAATGTAGATATATCTATATATATATATACACATACATATATATACATATATATACATACATATATATGGCTGTGAAATATTTTGTTAAAACAGAATTCCATCTAATAAAAGGAGCCCATAAAAATTTTCTACCTTTTGGCGTTTTTATGGGTTCATTTTTTTTATATATATATATATATATATATATATATATATATATATATATATATATATATATATATATATATATTGATGTAATGTGACTATTATTTAGGACTATCGCTGTGAGCAGTGTTTGTACCTAGATCTTTGAGTCATCATATAACCTATGGAATTGGTTAATCGTAAGTAATGCTGCGATTATTCATTATGTTTTTTGGTTCTAGGAGTTGTTATCGCTACTGATGTGAATATTTATTATCGATATTAATATGAGCTATCATTATACCTGTTGATGTGACATTCGAGGACAGCTAGTGATGCCAGTAGTCATTATTTATTACGAATAGCCATCAGATGCATTTGATGCGAGCGTGCTGCAGTAAGGCAACCAATACGGGTAGTCATTGCATGAAGCGATACCAGTAATCGTTAGATCTTCGTCATTGCATATATTGATTCAGTAAGGACACGCGTGGAGTTACAGCGGCCCGTTAGCTGCAGAAACAAGTTGAGAGTGAAATGATACGCCTAGGAATGAGTTCAACTTAAGGGAAGTCGAAGACATGCGGAAGTTTTCTGTTTCCTTATATTTCTGGGCATTTGCCAGGGTGCTGTCGCCTCTCGATAGTCAGCCTGCTGGAATTAATGGAATGGAGGAGGAACACGTGGGACCTGGTACGCCCTTTTCTCTCTCTCTCTCTCTCTCTCTCTCTCTCTCTCTCTCTCTCTCTCTCTCTCTCTCTCTCTCTCTCTCTAGTATTTGTGTTGTGTTTACTTTCATCATCATAATTACTCAGTGAAGGCAGACTTGTAGCTTTAGTAAGTGTAAAATTTTCCTGAAGGCAAGTGGAAATGAACAAACGAATTCGTAGACAGTAGGCCTGTGTTCCCTTTGTTGTCTTCTATTATTATTATTATTATTATTATTATTATTATTATTATTAACTAGAACATTTTCTTAGGGGAAAACGGCATAATAGTAGTAGTAATAGTAGTAGTAGTAGTAGTAGTTAATTTTAAACATCAAGATAGAGCTTTATCTCGATAGATAAAATTAACCACTGCTACTACTAGTACTACGACTATTATACCGTTTTCCCTAAGAAAAATCTTCAGTTACTAATAGTAATAATAATAATAATATTGAAGATAGCAAAGGGACACAGACCTACAGTGCATAAATTCACTGTGTAGTCCTCAGGATTGCCACATCTCAAAGACTTTTTTTATTTCTCCATTTCTTCCCAGTAGCCAATTTCAGTTCCCGTCCGGCCAATAAGGAAGAAACAAGGAAGCGTTTCGAGTTCTTCCCGTCGGTGCTGGAGTTGTCTTCACTCCAAAGGTTGTGTCAAACACTCAGCCTTGAAATAACTCTGACGGAGTCTCTCTCGCTCTCTCTCTCTCTCTCTCTCCATAGTCTCCTTTGGCCTTTCATTCCGAGTCTTTCATCTGGTGCTGGATGGGCTTAGGTTTAATGGTCTCCTCTTCCTCGTCCGCTTTTTTTCTTCTCTTCTTCCTTAATGGAGTTTTGCCTCCTGTGTTTTTGCGTTGGGGGGTTGAGAGGGCGGGAGTTGGGGGGGGGAGGGAATTAAAGGAAGAGTAACCTTTGAAAGGTAAACTGAATGCTTATTTGACTTACGGCTGAAATAAGATTTACTTTTAAGGTAATAATCTTTTATTTTCAATTTTAAATATTGGTAAGAATTAGTTAAACGGAGAAATGCAGGCGTTTCTCATTTCTCGGGTTACGCCAATAATATCACTGAGAATATCATCTATTACTCATTGAGCCTTCATTTTCTCCGTCGTCGACCTTTAATTTTGCAACTCTAGTTTATGAAATAAGTCAGAGTGGCAGTTTCGAGGTCTATGATCGGCCAGTTGAACAAATTAGCGTCTCTCAAACAAGGGAATAAATCCAGACACAGTTTTCATTAATATGGAGCAATTGTCACAGTATTATCAGTGTCTTTTCTCTTGGGAATGATAGGTGCCAGGTGCTGCCTTTGAAAAGAACGTTGTTTATCATGCGGCACTACATCCCAAGCTAAGATAGTTAATATCTTGGATGATTGCCAGACTCACTCGTATACCAAACGAAGTTGTCAGTTCAAAATTACTTCCTTTACTAAAAATGACAGGAAGTTAAGGGAGATACCGTTTCATCTCTTTCAACAGCTGGTAAGAAAAGGGTTTTGTTGGGGTCACATATCGGGCTCAGGGAAAAAATGAATAAATAAAAAGGAGAGTATTGGTGTGGTTGGGGTAGATCGACGGGAGGCGGGTAGCAATGAGGGCAGGCACCAGGCACTGATAATTTCTTATTATTACTTTGCTTCTTTTGCTGATGGACCGGGGTCAAGACGACAATAAGGATGAGATATTGCATTGTGCGGGTAATTGTAATTACCGAACAGATCGGATTGTAATTACCTGATTGGTCGGGATTGAACTGGTATGCCTTTTCTCTCTCTCTCTCTCTCTCTCTCTCTCTCTCTCTCTCTCTCTCTCTCTCTCTCTCTCTCTCTCTCTCTCACTGCAGTGTCACTAGTTTCACATGACACACTTCTGTCGAATGTGTTTTGAAATATCGTTGTTTCTGTACCCCAAAGATTGCTTAAATTTGGTGTCACTGGATGTAAATGAAATAAACACTTTACATCCGGATTTCCAAACAGTGTGAGGAGTGAGACGGATGTATTGGGTGCAAAGTGCAGCCAAGTGTATGTGATACATTAAACTGTGTTGTTTGTTTGCAGAGAAACCGAACGACCCAAATCAACTTGATCCTTGCCGGTAAAATCCGGTGCTGCCTTATATATTTTTTCAATTTTGCGTTGAGGTATGAAATTGCAGTCTGATAAGGGACCCGAGTGAGACCCGGTACGAGGCAAAAAAAAAAAAAAAAAAAATTTGAGTGAGAGCAAACCTTTAGGTACCTTCCCATGAAAGTCACGGGTTTCGGCTCACAGGTTGGGTTAAACTGTAATAATAATAATAATAATAATAATAATAATAATAATAATAATAATGAAAAGATATAAGTGCTTGTTCCTGTATGAAAAATTTAGTAATAATAATAATAATAATAATAATAATAATAATAATAATAATAATAATAATAATAATAATAATAATTTAGAATGTCATATATGTTACACATGCGAAGTGCTTGTTCCTGTGAGGGCAAGTGGGTTTCAGAACCTTGCTTACCTTGAGCAGCAAGTGCCAGCTTAACTAACGACCCGAACGACCGTACGCACAATGCAGTACCCACCCATGGGAGCGATATACCCACTGCCCGGAAAACTTTCATTTTATTTTCCCCGTAAAAGGCTCAGCATCTGGGAGAGGTGGACTTGACATTCTGCCCTAAATACCGTGTTTTGATCAAAGTTCCCAGGAAGTGGTTTGTTATGCCTTGTGTGTGTATATAATATATATGCATACATTACATATATAAATATGTAATATATATATACACACACACATCCGTCTCCTCACACTTGTGTTTTGAAATCCGGATGTAAAGTGGTTACTTCATATGCATCCAGTTACACAAAGTTTAAGCAATCGGTATTTCAAAATATAATCAACACACTTTCGTCATGAGAAACTGCAGAGAGAGAGAGAGAGAGAGAGAGAGAGAGAGAGAGAGAGAGAGAGAGAGAGAGAGAGAGAGAGAAACCCTCAAATATAGTTAATTATTGAATTTCTTATACCTTGCGAATAACCTACGCCTAAAGGGAATGATCATCGATAAGTGCTGCTGCTTCAAGAGTTGTTAAGTTGACTATCTTTGTTTCTAAACCTGAGGCCCAGGGTTGAATCCTGGCCGGGCTGAAGCACTCATTGATTATAATGCCATTTGGGTGTAAATTATTCCCAAGGCCTAGTGTATTCGACATTAAACGATATTTGTGGCTTAATATTTGTGAATATAAAGAAGTCGCGTGGAGACACACACACACTTATGTATTATATTGTGTGTTTGTGCGTTAACCTAATAGTCATAAGTATGAACTACAAGGCGAAATCCTGTCACCCTCCTCTTTGTGAGTGTGTGTGTGTATTATGTATGTATTATACTGTATATATATTATGTAAATATATAATATATATAATATATATATATATATATATATATATATATATATATACTGTATATAATTATGTAAATATATATATAATATATATATAAATATATATATATATATATATATATATATATATATATATATATATATATACTGTATATAATTATGTAAATATATAATATATATATATATATATATATATATATATATATATATATATATATATATATATATATATATATAATGTATAAGAGAGAGAGAGAGAATGTTATTACAGTGAATTACCTTCATTCACGACTGTTACTACCGCTAATGTTCTTGCGAATTCTGTTACTACTTAAACTGCTCCTCATCTCAGCTTCAGTTTAGTGATGTTCCCTTAATACAACGGGCTGAAGGACGATTTAATTGGAAAATATGTTGACTTACCAGTTTACTGATATTACTACTACTACTCGCTGTTCTTTCTCTTGTTGCCACTATCATTAATTCAACTTGAATTGCGGTAATTTCCTGTTATTACAATTGTTTTATTAAACGCAAAGCCAGTTCCAGACAGCAACACGTGTTAAAGAAAATGGGATATCATCTCTGTAATATTATTATGATTATATATTGACACCTTCCGGCTGATTGACGATTTTGCTTCGTAAGTCCATGTCTGACTGAACTGAATATATATATATATATATATATATATATATATATATATATATATATATATATATATATATATATATATATATATATATATATATATATATATATATATATATATATTATTATATATATACTATATATATATTAATTTTTTTTTAAATGCAGGCGCCAGTGGAACTGGCAACACGGTTCCTGTTTCTAGTTTAGGCCCGGCGGAAACGCGGGATATTGACGGAACTTGTTTAATTATATATCTTTTTCGAAATTATTGGATGAAATATACTTAGAAACCTAAAATGAGTTTCTGATTATAATGCGTTCAGATGTGTTAAGAATTTTTTGTAATGTTTTGTTTATTTGAGAGACTAGTAAGCTATTAATAATTGTAATTATCTAAAATATTTGTCAATTTTCGTTTAAATGATTATGGTGAATAATGATTTAGTGATTATTTTGCATAGTCATCGTGTTGTTTGATTTACTCACTATATTGTCTTTTAACTTGTGTTTTTGGAAGGCTTATTTTTCTTGTAATTAATTATAATACTTGAAAACCTGCTGGGTGAGGTATTCGTTAAAAAATGAAGCGATTGCATCATGACTTTTTTTTTTTTTCGCTCGTTCACGAGGATGCTGCTGGTCAAGTCGGGTATACAGTGCTTTCTGGGTTGAGATGCGTCTGCTGTTCAAGCGCTCTTAATTCTCTGGCATGACATAATTTTTATGTAATGCAGATTCAGTATTTGCTTGTTTAAATGTCTGTAGCTTTCATATTTTTGATCTTCTGTCATTGAGATATGATCCTTGTTTCTTCCTCTGTCATTGAGATATGACCCTTCTTTCTTCGAGCCATTTCATTTCTTCTTGGTCCAAATTAAACTCAGATGTTTCACAGTAATTTTATCAATAAAATCCATTTTTTTATCTTTGATGTAAATTTACATATAAAGGCAATATTCCCAAGCATTATATGTTTATATTTATTGTACACTTTTAGTCAAAATTCATTGACAAGCTTATTAGTAGCTTTATTGCTTATTGCTATATCTTAAGGAAGAATATGAAGGCTCTATTTTTAGGGAGTCATAACAAAATACCCACAAAATGTGTAGAGACCTAGTCGTCCTTGGGAGATTGGGGATCGTTAGGCAGGCTCTAATTGGTAATTATTAGCGTGCGGTGTTCTTATAAGATCATTGTTTTATCGGTTATAGAATCTTCATATCGGCCACTTAATGATGACTGCTAGTTCCTTCAATGAGGAAAACCTTAGTTGAACCTTGGCTTATAACAAGTTATATTCTTGACATTTTTGTGTTTTTTTCAAGATTAGGTGCCATTTTGATACTACTCTTATCAGTTTGGTGAGATTTCTTTCAACGTGCGGTTGTTTATATTGTTTACAATAATTTTTATCTTATTTTTTTGTTTTTTACAAACTTTTCAGACATTTAGGAGTTATAAAGCTAGGAAATCTGATTAAAGGTACATTTCTATTTATTAATTATTACTTATCGCTTCATATTTTTTCTTAATTCACCCATGAAGTAGAGCCTTCTGGTAATTCAGCAAGTCTGTGGGAGTGAGGCTGCTAGCTCCACGCCCTCTTTCTGGATCCCTGAAGATGCTGATAACTCTTTATTGCAATTTATCAGATCTGAGGAGGGTTTTTTAAGCCTAACCACGCAGTAGAAAGTCGTCGTTTAAACTCCTAACCTTCATGAAACTCGCACGCGCGCGTGCGCACACACACATTTATATGCGTGTATATATATATAATATATACACACACACACCTTAAGGAAAATGGAACAGAGAATGTGGTCATGACTAATTCCATCTAATTAGACATTTCCAAAATATGGGACTTGATACAAACAGTTCAGAATAGATCTCTGATAACTTGTAAGGGGCAGGTTATAGCTTTTTGAGAGAGAGAGAGAAGAGAGAGAGAGAGAGAGATTGTGCTGTTGATAAATCTTATTATCTGGATCATTTCTTGATGGAAGATAGCAAGCCTGTTGTTGTCATGCAGACCGATACATCTTACAAATTTATATTTAAATGAATGGCTCGCGTCTTTACATTCTTGTAGGCTGATACTCAGATTATAAATAAATGGGTCCTTTCTGATATGCTAGAAAGAATTATGAAAGAAATATGGAATTTCGTTTCATTAAAGAAATTTTTAATATTATGTGAAACGTACCGATTTTAACAAGTGTAGTTATGCGTGATTCAATTAGAAACAAAAATGCTCGTTATCTTCCATCAAGATATACTCCAGGTCAGGTTTACCGCGGAAATAAAGTATCAATAGCTCACCCTCGCTCTATCCGAGAAAAGCTCCACTACTCCCCTCAGGTGTCACCGGGCGTCTTTTGGCGGTTTGTAATTATGTAATGTGCATTCATCCCAACACATTCACAATGTAAAATTTCTCATACTGTGTCCCAGTATATATATTATATATATACACATTATATATATGTGTATGTATATATGTATGTGTATATGTATGTATGTATATTATATATGTATAATGAAGTGTTTACTGCCAGTGTGGGTCAACACCAGTAATTCGAGTAAATAACACAAGGTCACACAAACCAGTGAGATTGCCGCAGAATATTTTCCTGTAGAATGGACAGGTCATTTTCATTTCTGCCTGCAGAACAGTAATTAAATTCACTTACAATCCTTTTACAATATAATTTACACATTGTTACATTGATTGATGGAAAGAGCTCTTCCAAATATCAAAACTGAGCCGTATTTGAGACCGTCATTCTCTCGGGTATTTTTCATTTTTGTTAGTCTAGTTGAGGATTTGCCTCGGGGTTATCATGACCGAGACGGCGGCGATGGCAATATTTTGTTGGTTTGTTTTAAACTCTTGAAGTTTCTACGATTCTGGAAATTTTATCCTATGAAATGTGATGAAATTAACTTTTTTCCCTTGAAATAGTATATAATTTTTAGTAATTTTTTCCTACGGGAAGGTGCCCTCTCTCTCTCTCTCTCTCTCTCTCTCTCTCTCTCTCTCTCTCTCTCTCTCTCTCTCTGTTGTGATGATTTTTTGGGTCTCCGGTTAATTTGCATGCCTGATCATTTATTGTAGCCGTAAGCAGCCATTAAGTTCCCTTTTTTATGTTACATATATAATATATAAAATATACATATAAATATATATATATATATATATATAATATATATAAAATATACATATGTATATAATATATATATATATATATATAATATATATATAAATATATATATATATATAATATATATATATAATGAAAAAGGGTGCCATTTTCATGCTACTCTTATCAGTTTGGTGAGATTTCTTTCAACGTGCGGTTGTTCATATTCTGTTTACAATAATTTGTATCTTATTTTTTTGTTTTTTGTTTTTTACAAAATTCTTCAGACATTTAAGAGTTATAAAGCTAGGAAATCTGATTAAAGGTACATTTCTATTTATTCATCATTACTAATCGTTTCATGTTTTTTCTTAATTCACCCATAAGGTGGAACCTTCTGGTTATTCAGCAAATCTATGGGAGTGAGGCTGCTAGCTCCACGCCCTCTTTCTGGATCCCTGAAGATGCTGATAACCATTCGTTGCGATTTATCAGATCTGAGGAGGGTTTTTTAAGCCTAACCATGTAGTAGAAAGTCATTTAAACTGCTAACCTTCATGACGCTCGCACGTGCTCGCGCGCGACACACACACACACACACCTTAAGGAAAATGGAGCAGAGAATATGATCATGACTAATTTCATCTAATTAGACATTTCCAAAAGTGCTGGGACTTGATACAAACAGTTCAGAATAGATCTCTGATACCTGTAAGGGGCAGGTTATAGCTTTTTTGAGAGAGAGAGAGAGAGAGAGAGAGAGAGAGAGAGAGAGAGAGAGAGAGAGAGAGAGAGAGAGAGACTTTGCTATTGATAAATCTTATTATGTGGATCATTTCTTGATGGAAGATAGCAAGCCTGTTGTTGTCATGCGAGCCGATACATCTTACATATTTATATATTTAAACTGAAATGAATGACTCGCGTTTTTACATTCTTCTAGGCTGATACTCATATTAAAAATAAATAGGTCCTTTCTGATATGCTAGAAAGAAATATGGAATTTCGTTTCGTTGAAGAAATTTTTAGTATTATGCGAAACGTACCGATTTTAATAAGTGTAGTTATCCGCGATCCAACTGGAAACAAAACAATACGTTCGTTACCTTCCACCAAGATTAATACTCCAGGTCAGGGTTCCCGCGGAAATAAAGTATCAATAGCTCACCCTCGCTCTATCCGAGAAAAGCTCCACTACTCCCCTCAGGTGTCTATGTAATGTGCATTCATCCTAACACACACAAAATGTAAAATTTCTCATACTGTGTCCCTATATATATATATATATATATATATATATATATATATATATATATATATATATATATATATATATATATATATATATATATATATATATATATATATATATATATATATATATATATATTTATGTACACACACATTATATTTTGTATATATGTATATATATATATGTATGCATATTATTTATGTATAATGAAGTGTTTACTGCCAGTGTGGGTCAACACCAGTAATTCGAGTAAATAACACAAGGTCACACAAACCAGTGAGATTGCCGCAGAATATTTTCCTGTAGAATGGACAGGTCATTTTCATTTCTGTCTGCAGAACAGTAATTAAATTCACTTACACGCCTTTTACAATATAATTTACATATTGTTACATTGATTGATGGAAAGAGCTCTTTCAGATATCAAAACTGAGCCGCATTTGAGACTTTGATTGATGGAAAAATGGAAAAAGCTGTTTCAAATATCAAAACTGAGCCGTATTTGAGAATGTCATATTCTCGGGTATTTTTCTTTTTAGTTTGTGTCTAGTTGAGGATTTGCCTCGGGGTTATCATGACCGAGACGGCGGCGATGGCAATATTTTGTTGGTTTGTTTTAAACTTTATTTTCTACGATTCTGGAAATTTTATTCGATGAAATGTGATGAAATTAACTTTTTTCCCCCTGAAATGGTATATAATTTTTCATTTTTCCCTACGGGAAGGTGCCCTCTCTCTCTCTCTCTCTCATAAAAACGCCAAGAGGTAGGAAGTTAATTTCCTTCATTTTGGCGTTTTTATCAAACTCTTTATTAGAGATGTTTTAAATTAAAAATTTTCATGTTTTATAATTAAAATATTCCACAGTATATATATATATATATATATATATATATATATATATATATATATATATATATATATTTGGTTTGTGTATGTATGTATGTATGTTTGTATGTGAATACATTACCACACCCGGACGCTTGCTCTCCTTAGTGGGGTGGCTTGAGGTGTTAATTACCACTTTTCAAGAAAGTGATTTCTACCTTTGTAGCAGTCCAACGCCGTCGACTAACTGCCAGGTACATAGGTATATCTTAGATTTACAGATTCAGAGTGCGATTTAGCGGAACCTGTCGAAACGATCCACCTTATCTGGGATTCGACTTCGACTGTTGCTGGCGAGGCAGGTGTCATGATCTTTTGAGGGCGGTGACCCCTTTCCCCACAAACACGCTTATATTATTATATATATATATATATATATATATATATATATATATATATATATATATATATATATATATATATATATACACACACATACACGTATACATACACATATATACATATGTATGTGTGTATATATATACATATATATGTAGGTGTGTGTATAATTGCTTGAACTTTATTAGACTAAAACAGGACTATTTGATCTACTTTAGTTATCCGAAGGAGTTAGTTTTTATTGCCATTCTACTAGTGGTGCCGCTTATCAAATAAGGAACCATGCTGGGCTTACGTCCCAAGTACGTTTCTTGACATTATCAGCTATACAGGAACCAGATAGTCTGGTTTAAAGCATCAGTTTAATTCGGTGCGTTTTTCTGGGTACGGACAAGATTTGTGCCGCAATTAATTTTTTCTTTACCATCTCCCCACCGTGTTGAAACACGTCTGGCTCGCAGCTAGACGACCCGTGCTCGAATCTCCAAAAGTGTGCCTCTGTTGATGTAATCAGTGGAGTAGGTTCTGAGTTATTAGACAACTTTTGTGGGTCGTCCTTAACGGTGAAAGGGAGAGGATATAAAAGGGAGTAGACGTGAGTGTTCTTTGCTCCGTGAAAAATAGGTATTATTAAAAACGGTTGGGCCACGAAGAGTAATTTACACCCCGCTGGGGTGATTCGTTAGATATTCATCAGATCTCTCTCTCTCTCTCTCTCTCTCTCTCTCTCTCTCTCTCTCTCTCTCTCTCTCTCTCTCTCTATATATATATATATATATATATATATATATATATATATATATATATATATATGTGTATGTATATATTTATATTTATATTAATATATACTGTATGTATATAATGTATGTATGTACATATATCTGGTGGAAGGGTGTTTAGCGTCAGTGATTATTATTTATATTTAGGTCGTTACTCACTGACTTCTCCATTATGGCTGCTATTCACCAAGTCACCTAACCACCAAGTGCATATTTAACTGCTTAGATGAACAGAGGCCTCAGTTTCATTCTTCCGTTCAGGGTCGAATTCGGGGACTTCATATATTAGGTTGCCTGGTTCAGTTGTACACGAAAATGGAATTATTCCCATAAAAGACGGCTTATATTTAGTCTAAAGATCATTTGCTCCTGCAGACTTAATAATTGTCTCTTGTTCTCTTAAGATTTTTGCATAAACAGGAAGGTACGCCTGTTTGCCCTATAAGTGCACTTGCCTTCATTCAAGTTTTTCCTTTAGTTGTTGCCTTCATTCAAGTTTTTCCCTTAGCTGACTGGATATTGTTACATTTCTCAGATAGTTCGGTGTGGTTACCACTTAAGAAATCTTTCGCTCTTCTTTGTAGTACTTGGGGAGAGAGAGAGAGAGAGAGAGAGAGAGAGAGAGAGAGAGAGAGAGAGAGAGAGAGAGAGATAGGTGCTTGGAATGCAGCAAGGAGCACAGTCGTGATAACTGGAAATGTTCTAGACAGTAAAGGTTAAACGTTTGGTAGTAACAACAAACACGTTTCTCCGCTATCCACAGAATAGAATATAGTATATACTGGGTACATTTTATATTCTTTTCACAAATCATTATGCGTATTTTATATAAATATTGCAGCCTGCACTTGTCTTAATGAGACATTTGTAAGGAATCTTTTTTTAGATGCTGTGGTATATATTTTATGTGCAGTGGACAGCTTGGTGAAAGGTGTATATATGAGTGTGTACTGTACATGTGTTTGCTTGTATGATGAACCTTTTATGAGTGTATACACACACACACACACACACACACACACACACATATATATATATATATATATATATATATATATATATATATATATATATATATATATATATATATATTTATACTCCTTTTCCAATTATCTGCAGGC
>NC_089786.1:10220000-10237500 GCF_040412425.1 Macrobrachium rosenbergii | reverse complement strand
TTCCTTCGCTGTTATGCGGAACTTTCACTTTTCTCCCTCCCAAGCCTCAAGTGATGTTATGATTATTTAGGTGTATGTGTATAACCGTGCTCAGTGTATTTTAGAAAGCTGTCGTTTTCTAAAACACGTGGTTATTGAATATGATTTTTTCGTTACTCTTTTACTTTTCAGTTTCATTAATAGTTTTAAGAGTAACAAATATTATTTTTACTCAGCAAAACACGTTCGTTTGGAACAGATACCAGAACTGAGTGCTATCTTTGAAGAAAGGAAAACGAGCAAAGATATGCCCAGTAAACCCAAGAATTTAAGATAAATAAATTTTAAATGAATATGAATTATTTAATAAATAAATAATAATTAATTATGAAAGTTTGTTCTTAAGAATACTTTCTGCAGTTTGTGAAAAATTCAGGAAAAGGTGGTTAGCGCTTTCAGAGAAGCAATACAGTTTCTTCTTCTTCCAGCGTACAAGCCTCAATAGCAGTGATATTTTCAGGACGCTGTACATTTTAATACACAGGAGTGTGCGGCATCGTTTTCAAACGGCGTCGCGATGGGAAGTGCTGAACTGTCAAAGTTCCTTGGCATTTGCAGTCTGAAGTACTGTAGATGATTATAATTATCTAGTAGTGAGATCAGCTGAGGGTTGAAACTCATTGGTGGTTGAAATTACTGCCGGAATTCAATCCTCGTGAATGTGGTTCCGAGACCGGATACTACCTTTCTTGTATCTCTTTTGTCAGTATGAGGTTTTCAGATAGAAAACATATCTAAAAGGTATGGAAAGCTCAAAGTTACGAATTCTAGTGCCAGCATAAAGACATGTATATTCAAACGGGCGATCTAAATAGTTTTAAGATAATACGACGGTTGAAACAGTTAAACAGAAATGCAAGTGGTTGTAATCCTGGATGTATATGCATTATATGTATAGAGACTTGTGACCCAGTGATGCAGTATACTCGCCTCCATGTGTGTGTAACTGAATGCTGTTGAAGCTTAATATTCTCTCGGTATATCTTGTATTTTGCCGAAAGTGCACCAGAATTATAGCAGAAGATTGGCTGAGCATAACTCAGAGTATGTATGTATGTGCACACACTCACACACACACACACACACACATTATATATATACACACACATATATATATATATATATATATATATATATATATATATATATATATATATATATATGTATATATGTGTGTGTGTGTGTATGTAAATTTTACTCACATTGGGATCGAACCCCGGTCCCTCAAATGAAAGGCCAGGGCGCTACCGTCTGTTTGGGCCAGTTGGTAGCGCTCTGACTTTTTATTTGAGACTGGGGTGCGATCCCGATGTAAGTCAGATTTTTTTTTCTGTGAAACACGTTCTTATGTGTTGATTAGTTCCATGTATGTATAAATGTATATTATATATATAATTTATATATAGTATGTATGTATGTGAGAGCAGCGGAATGAGTGTCTGAATGCACTGTTGATACAAAGTAAACAGTCAGTTTAGGATCATTGGGAACTTCAGTGTGTGGTCATGTAAATCTAGAAGGACGGATTTCAGCACCCATGGTTGTGTGATCAGCAACACGTTAGGATTTCGAGATAGGTCGTGTAGTCATACATCTGGAAGTGTGTACCTGCTGTGATGTATTCGCTCCCCTGACATTTTATTCTGAGCTGGGACATCCCCCAACCCCCTCCCCCATCTATCTTTCCTCCTCTTCCTCCTTCACTAAATCCTTCGGTGGACACTGAATGGTTTTAGGCAGAAATTAGCATTACCGTGATGTCTTCCTTTAGCTGACAATTTAGGAGGTGTTTGGGGTTCCGGAACCTCATTTGACTGTCACTAACCTCTGATGCCACCAGTGATCTAATTAAGTAGTCATTAGTGAGTTAATTAAGTATTATTAACGAGGAAGGTTAGGTTAGCGAGCTCTCTGCGGAGAACCGGTCTTCCTCAGGGACACCAGTAGGTTGCAGACTTGCAGGTGACATTGGCAGCGTCTGAAAGCAAGTATCGCTAACTCTGGAACGTGCGGTCTGGAGCATAAGACGCTTTTGGTTGTTGCTCCAGATTTGTATCTGTATTGGTGTTAGTCACTTGTTTCCTTCATAGCCTCTTTGAGATGTGTTTTGCAAATCGAATTACTTATGGCTTTCGACCGCCAGTCAGACATTATAGTCTTCAGAGCAAGCTCTTCACTGCTAAGATTTTCCCGAAATGAGATCGGCAGTCAGTGCATGAAGCCCTCTGGAAAGTTCGCCTTCCGGGGCTGGATGGGTGTATGGGGGGACATGATCTTGAGGTGGATTTGAGCAAAAGGGAAAATGAGCTTCAGGGATGTGTTTACGGATGGTCTGCTCTGAGGGACGCTTGATCATAGTCCGCGGAAATTTGCGGAGGGGGGTTGGGGGCGCGCATGGGTTTTTGGGTGGAGGTTGTGGTCTGGAAGGGGTTGTGGAGGGTTGTCAGGTTGACTGCAAGGTCACCTTTGGACGTACCTTTGACTTTTGGCGAAGATGTTTTGAGTGGGCTTTGTCTCTTGCAGCGGGAAATGATGTTGATGGCCCGCGCTGCTCCAGTTAATGGCTGCTGGGAGATTCCTCAGTTAATTTTACATGGGTGTTTATTTAAATACCCAGACTCTCTCTCTCTCTCTCTCTCTCTCTCTCTCTCTCTCTCTCTCTCTCTCTCTCTCTCTCTCTGTGTGTGTGGAACAAGCCTGACGTTCATCGTGTGATTTCTGAGTGGACTTTGAATATTGCATATTTAGGAATTTCTTATTTTTACTCGTGTTTTACAAATCCAGGCAATGGAGTCATTAAACATCCGTCTTCTGATCTTCTTTAAGACTTTTGATTATCTTTGAAAGCTAGTACCTGATTTTACCCTCTTCCAATTATGGAGTAAACCTTTGTCACTGATGTTGGCTGTTTAATGCCAAATAAAGGATATTCCATTAAACTGGCCCAATTCCTCTCTGCTTAATAGTGTGAAGTTTCAAATATTTTTATGCCTGCTTCTGATTTGTTGTCTTAATAGTGCGTGAACAAAAAAAAATATGCTTAATTATTTTGTGACCTGAAATCATGGAGTATGACTTGTAGTTTTTGATACTGAGGAATTTAATAAAAACTCACAGGATTTGTCTTTGTTTTTCAAGTAACTGCATTAAAATAGTTTCTTTAATGATTTATTTTTCTTATTTTGTTGCAGGTAAGGCTGATGGAGTATGCGAACCATTCTTTGCATGAATCTGTAAGTATGTGTGATAAAGTGCGATACTCGGTATCGGTGACACATATTCTTTTCTGTATCATTTGGCTGAATACTTTTGAAATGATTGTGATTTTGGATGGGCAGAAATTTTCTTCAGGTCTGAAGCTTGTTTCTGGGGGGAAATAAGCCGTTTGTACGTTTTCTTTGCTTCATTTATTTTTTCTTCAACAAACTTCAATTATATTGCTATGTACTGTATGCTTCAATACAATTAGGTAAGTGTTGTGTTGTAAAAATAAACGCGGAATAACTAAATTTACTCGGAATAAGTGGAAAAATAATTGAATAATATGACGCCTTTAAGATTTTATTATTTCGACATTTTTGTGTAACGTATATTAATGAGGAGAAGCTCCCTATTGACTCCAAAATATGGGGGGAGAGTAACTGGTCACGACTGAGTTAGTGATTAGATCTGACGATTCCTGGCATCGTCTTCAGTATTGCAGTACGATATAGAAATACTTCAGTCGATTTCACTTGCGACCATCCTAATCCATCCTAATCGGTTAAATCACCGAAGCGGACTGATGTCTTGAAGCTTGAAGAAGCGGTTTTAGAACCAGTTACTAAAAGGGACTAAATGGCAACTCTTCCTTAAGTAGGGATGTCAGGTTTGCGTTTCTCCTTCGGGGGGAAAAAGTAGAATGGTAATGCTACTTTTGTTGCTCCGAGAAGGATTTCAGCTTGTCTTCCTAAACCGTAACGGAGGCTCTTAGCCTGAAGGGAAAATTTAATTTCATGCTGTACAAGGGGCTGTAAATCATATTTCCAGGCGTTTATTTCTTCCAGTATTTCGACTTGGTTGCAGAAAATACGTCATTTTTACCAGGAGACAAGAGGCTGTAGTTCACGGGTGTTTCATGAACGAGTTTTTCGCTGTAAGGAGGAGGAAATGTTTAAGCAGGGCCACATATGTAGTTTTCTGTATATAAATATCTCTCTCTCTCTCTCTCTCTCTCTCTCTCTCTCTTTGCAACCTGGTGGTAGCGTGTCAAGCTCACAACTGAACGACCTAAGTTTGAATAACGAACTGGACCTGGGAGGGAGGAATGGGCGTTGCCTAAAATCCTGTTTGCTTCTAGCGACGTAAGCAGTGAATTAGTTACACTATTGTTGTTCGACTGTTGTTGGGTGCAGCAGTTAGGGTAGAGAGAGAGAGAGAGAGAGAGAGAGAGAGAGAGAGAGAGAGAGAGAGAGAGCGTCAAGCTGCGTTCATTGCTTCGTCAAAATGTACACCATCAAAACGGGAATGCTTCGACGAGGTTGTCCTCACTCCACTGGAGTGAAGCCATCAATCAGATATTATATTGCCTCGTTGCGAATATGATAGTGCATTTGACTCAGCCCAGAAAATTCGTCTTTGTTCCTGGAAACATTTAGGAAAGAACAGTGGATCCTGAGAACCATGGAGAATAGAGAAAAAAAAAATTAAGAGGCACGAGAGATAAGTACTCCCACGAAGTGGATGCCATCTCTCTCTCTCTCTCTCTCTCTCTCTCTCTCTCTCTCTCTCTCTCTCTCTCTCTCTCTCTCTCTCTCTCTCTCATGCCATAGTACACACCAGTAATGTTGAGATTATTTTATAGAGCAGTCCTTGCGGCTAGGTAATTTGTAAAACTTTTGAGAACTAAACTAAGTGCAAGATTAGAACAGTTTTAAATTGTTAAATTACTTATCCCTTGTTATTTATGAAACTTAATCAGGAACGAGCTTCTTCGTGTACTTACGGAGAAGTTACTGTATATTATAAACAGTATATGATTGTTCTTAATCTTCTCTTTAATAATAATAATAATAATAATAATAATAATAATAATATGATGATGATGATGATGTCGATGATTGGGGAGAAACAGAACCTGGTAACGGCCAAAATCCAGATACATATACAATACAAATGTGTTCTCATGAACCAGGAAACACGTAGTGAAACAGAGAATACCCGGTTATAGATAAAAATGTACGGAAAGAATTACTTCGTGTACCATGAAAAGAAATGCAAGAAAAGTAACCGAGCAGCGCATCTCAGGAAGTATGCGAGAATTAGCAGCGAAATCGGAAGCCGAGTCCCGATTCAAACTAATTTGTGCACACCGGACCTCGCTGGCGTTGATCAAGTTTATGGAGATTGGTTGGGCCAGTTGCCAAATGTAAACAGGACGACCTGTAATTTTAGTTTTTGCATTGGTGTTGCTTGGGTTTTGTTTTCCCAATATAGCATCAGTATTAGGCTTTGGAGAATATCTGATGAGTTCTTTTATTAAAAATTAATATTGATATGACTTGGGCTATGACAGTCTCACAAAGCAGTCGCAGAGTGGTTAAATGGTGGGGCGTGATTGCCACGTAATTACCTGTTGAGTAATAAATATGTTTCGCACGGTATTGTGCTGAAGTTCATTATATATATATATATATATATATATATATATATATATATATATATATATATATATATATATATATATATATTATATATATACATATATGATAATTTTGTCACTTATGCAAACATTTCTTCTTCCATGTTTATAAATACTTAGCAAAAAAATACCACTTAACATCGAATTTACTGTTTCATTCTGAAGGTAGAAAATCTTCCCCGCCCGGAAATTATTTGCGAGATGGATGTACACACACATACACATATATATGTGTGTGTGTAATAAATGTACCAGGGTTGTGTGTAAACGACAATCGTTAACCACTTAACAAGTGCGCAATTCACAGCAGAGATACAGTGGGATTCATAGGAACATTGCTTAATCGATTGTTTCGGGTCTCTTGTGGGTTCTGGTGAACCTAACCTGGGACCTAACACCCGCGAGGAGAGCGTCTAACCGAGACCTGTTGTACTCCTCTTTAGGTTTTGGTCTTAACCTTGTATGCGCAAGGACGGCGAGATGTGAGGAGTTGTTCAAGTTGCTGTCTAATGCAGTGCACCTGGGGGCGTATGGACGTATATACTTAAGCCACGTGGTTTGGGTATGGTGCCAAGTTATTTCGCTGAGTTATTGTTTATGGGTTCAGTTTTTTTAACGGTCTTTCCACTTCTGGTATTTTCAAGGTCATCCTTGTAAAAGTTAGCAAGGAGACAGTTAGTTACATCATGTGTAATTGGTAGACTGCCTTAGAATGAGGACTGCTTGCACATTTCGTTGTTTTTATTTTATTTGAGGCTGGCACCGAGATCTCCGTTTTTATTTTATTTATTTGTGTCTGGCACGGTGATCTCCATTGTCTGTAATTCTTTGCTGTTATTACGGTAAGATGCCATTTATATTGATCTTGTTTGCTCTTGGTAACTATACACACATATATGTATATATATGTATATATATATATATGTATGTATATTTATATGTATGTATGTATCCGCAAATTGGGTTGACTCTTAATTAAAGAAAAGAAAGTGTTCACTGCCGCATTCACACTTTAAACTGTTTAATAGTAGATGGACCCTTTACAGAAAGCTTTCATTACACTAGGAGCTTCAAACGCCTCAATAGTAGCGCATGAACCCCCTACGCACACTGCTGCATTCACCTTTTGTCTGGTACGAGCTTTCTCACTTCCTGAATGTTGAGGCCTCTCTTGTTCACTACCTCTTCCATACCATTTATCACTCCCTGTGTATGTCTTTCTCTCCAACTTCCTCCTAACTCTTTCCAAATATAGACTGCTTCCACAAGACCAAACCAGAATATGGTGATCCATCGTTACTCCTACGTATCTACACATAAACAGTTAATAAATACAGCTTTCTCCTTTTTTTCCTCTTATTCGTACTCAACAGCCACACTTCATTTGCACAGAGGAAAGTTGGCCCAACATTTCATTCCTCCATCAAGTTTCCCCTCAGTCTTTTTCACGTATTCTACTAATTTCCTTGCTTCTCCTTTTCTGTGACACACACACAAAATGATCTTCATTATTCCACCGTCCATACACCATTTCCCTTTTGACCTTTGAGTTGAGGTTGCTATTTCTTTGCTCTTCGTGAATCCTATTGCGGTCTACTGTAGTCGATATGATTACCGTTGACCTTGTTCGGTCACCGGCCACAATGGGATTTAACGATCTGCCTGAGGTGTCCTGAATCTCTCAGAAATCGAATCTGGGACCCTGCGCTTCTTCATTTTTCATATCACTCTTCACTTGTCAATTGTAGTAAACTATTTACCATGGTAATTCTAACAAAATTGTGTGGTACTTCGAGAAGTTTGTTGGTATACCGGAACGTGGTTTGTAGTCAAGAGTATCATAGTTTTGCCCTTAAAAACGATTTTCGTATGCTTCAGTTAACATGATTCTAAGGTTACTTTTACTGATTTAACTTCGTTATTCGTAAGAAATTATGTATCGTATTATTCCTAAGAAATTATGTATCGTGTTATTCCTAAGAAATTATGTATCGTGTTAGCGTCGAGACATCTATCTTCTGGTACACAACCGAGAAAACTTCAGTTTGTATTTGCCAGGTTGTGTTCGCGTGTTTAGTGCAGCAGATTCATTTTTTTCTTTGCCGAATACTTACTTGCCTGGTTTCTTCAAGGTCCTAGTCAGTGTCTTTGACGAGTTGACCTGTGTAAGTATACAGTGGTGGAGCAGGTACAAGACGTGAATCCTTATTTCGATTTCACGTCAGGTTTTCTGTGCTGAATTCGACGAATTTTAAGACCAAACGTTTCTTGTGATATTATCCTTTGGTTGAATTATGAGTGGCGCTACACACTAGTTATGGCAAGTTACGAAAGAAGAAATCGTGAGTGATCGGTTATAAAACCTATACAAATATAATGTTTCAGCTGGGCGTTATTGGAAGGAACGACAAAAGCCATTATAAAGGATTATGGCATGTTAGCTCGATTCAGAGGTAGAACTAGCGTCTTGTTTTTCAGTATTTTTAATACTTATAATGCTGTTTCACCAGCCAGAACCCGTTGGCGATATATCTTGCCTACAGCGAGCCTCGCTCGGCTTACTGTAGGCAACATTGAAGGTCTGATCTCTGCAATGTCCCCGTAGCCCTAACTGTATAACCAATTTTCCGAACTATGTGTATGAACAGAGCCTTCAAGCCAACCTTATGAGTCCAAAAGACTGATTTGGTGGTTTGGTCAAACTAAATAGGAATAATAATATATACCGTCAGAAGAGGAAGTTAATATGCATATTAGTTCCGGGATGATGTGATGCTGAGGCAAATGAAATCCTGAGTAATAATAAACCTGTATATTGTATACAGAATGCACAGCAGAACCTTAATTTTTTTTTTTTTAAGCCACGAGCCTATAATCAGTACAAGGTTGTACTATAAATTTTCCCGCCATGGTAATGTATATTCATAGACGTATTACTCTGTGGTTGTGTAGCATATTTCTCGTAACAAAGTTTATGGGAAGGGCAGCCTAATGCCCTTCTGTACCCGAGAAACACAAAGAAAATAAGAAAAGGGGAAAAGAGAAGGAAGAAGAGCGGGGCTTATACCTACGAATGAAACGAATGCCTCGCCTCTGACAAAAAGATGAGCTGATATCGTGAATGGAACCTGGCGGTACTGAAATGTGTTGAGTATCGCAAACATCCAAATGGTTGTAGATCTTCCTATGACTCACGGCATAAATCGGCTTCCAAAGCAGCGGACCAACCTGGACAATTATCCAACTAAATCCTAATTTTTTCAATATTTTACTACTACGTTTTCGTCCTTTAACAGCCAGCAATTACCCAATTAAAAATAAAAGTTCTAGAAAGTTTCTATATCTAGGGTAACGTGGTTTCATGATTCATTACACACACAAATGCGCTATAGGCTTCACTGAACGTCATTGCTTATGGTACGTGCACAATTCGGTCACTTGAAAAGATTTAACAGTTCACTTGTGCGATATTTCTCTAATACGCATCTCGCTGTTGCTAGTAACACTGGTTTTGCTGGTATCCGTATCCAGTTTTTATCAAAATGTGTAGGCGAGGCAGTTTCAGATTTATAATGAGGGGGTTGGATTTAAGTTCTATTTGGCCTCGTATTCCGTAACTTATAGGATTGAAAGAATAGTGCTCTCTCTCTCTCTCTCTCTCTCTCTCTCTCTCTCTATCCTTGCAGCTCTGTGGTAGAATGTGCGGCTGGAAACCGAGATACTGTGGTTTGATCCAGAACTAGGAAGGAACTATATAATCACGTCCTTTTGATTTCATTGACCTTTCTTAGCTTGAGCAGTGAATTACGTAACTGATTTTTAGTTTTTTTTTTTTTATCTAGGTGGAGAGAGAAAATGCATGTTACATATGCAACTATATATTAAGTAAAAACTGGAGCGCCATCCTAAGATGACATGGCATTTATTCGTATTCTTCAAATGTTTTTAAAAGGAGTTTTAAATTAAATCCCATTTTTTTCTTGCCATTTTAAACATAGTTCAAAAGTTCTTCCTTGATTGTCAGAAGCTTTTATTTCTCATTTGATATTTAAGTTTTATATGTATAACCCCAGAATCTTTTTTATAGGAATTACATTCTTCATCATTTAATAGATTTCTCATACCAAAGTCTATGTCTTTCTGAAAACGTAAACGCGCGCGCGCCCAATCATACATCCACACATGCAGTTTTAACAACCACGCATTGTGATCAGTAGATTTTCTCTCTCTCTCTCTCTCTCTCTCTCTCTCTCTCTCTCTCTCTCTCTCTCTCTCTCTCTATATATATATATATATATATATATATATATATATATATATATATATATATATATATATATATATATATATATATATAGTTCAGTTTTTGGGAAGAGTTTGTTAGCCCCTTGCACTTTTTAACCACGGTTGCAATCAACAGTCGTGTAACTGCCAAGTACCTAATTCACTGCTTGGCCCAGCTGAGGTACGATGGGTTTTTGTTGGGCATGGGACCTGGCTCCTACTCTATACAGCTAACATTTATCCATAAAAAAAAACAAAAACAATACCTCGTACACCTTATCTTGATTATAAAATCCCTTTTTTTTTTTTTTTTTTTTTTTTTTTACCATTATCATTTTGCGTCACCAAAGGGCAGGGAAATACCCTTGGAGTAACCGTCCTTGCATTTATGCTTTTGGGTACCCTTGAAGTAAACGTCCTCGCATTTATGCTTTTGGGTTTAGGGGCACCATCCTTTCCTCCCCCTCCTCCTTGAGCGTGGTTGCTATAACGGCTTATGACGTGGGACATACGGACTCATAGTTTACTTTTCGTGGAATTTCTCTGCGTAGCTTAACCACAGGTATGTACGTTACGCAAAAATGAATAATACTGATTAATATATTTTGTGGGGGGTATAAAAATTTTGATTAATTTTAAAATTTATCTGTATTACATTACTTTGATTTTAATCCCATAGAATTGTATTACAAATAAATACTGCCAATTTTTCTGTTTATATTCGTTTTCTATTTTCGTGTAATCACAGCTAACACTTTTCATCCGCCACTGTATGACCCACTCTTACTTTCCGGTGGCCATTCATTTGTTGTTGTTGGTTTTTTCTTTTTTTTTTACTCTAGTCCTTGAACCAGTTCTGAACGGCGGCAGTCTTGTCTCATATTTGTGTTATTTTTACACCATATAACTGTAACGTGCGTTGCCCAGACAGTTTTTCTGAAGATCTAAGAATAATGTTTGCTATTGACAGTTTTGATATTAGTGGCAATGAATTGTAACATTATCTGTTACCTTGTGCTCATAATTTCGCTTTTATCTTGAGAGAGAGAGAGAGAGAGAGAGAGAGAGAGAGAGAGAGAGAGAGAGAGAGATAATGGATAATTAGAGAGAGAGAGAGAGAATGGATAATTAGAGAGAGAGAGAGAGAGAGAGAGAGAGAGAGAGAGAGAGAAATGGTCGAGAGAAGAGATTTATGGATAATTAGGAGAGCTTTTATCTTTTGAGAGAGAGAGAGAGAGAGAGAGAGAGAGAGAGAGAGAGAGAGAGAGAGAGAGAGATTTATGGATAATTAGGAGAGAGAGAGAGAGAGAGAGAGATAATTAGAGAGAGAGAGAGAGAGAGAGAGAGAGAGAGGATGGTCGATAATTAGGGGAGAGAGAGAAAATGGTCGATAGTGGCAAATATGTAGTGTCGTCTTTTCAATACTTGGGCAATCATTATGGACAGGTATTGTTTTCGTACCTTTCCTCCCTTGGCTTCCACATGACGAGTAAACAAGCTGTTGATCACAAACGTTCTTGAGCCCGTCTTGAATATCGTAACCAAGTCCAAGGTGCTCCTGTACGCGCTGAGCATAATATACAGAACGTGTTGGAGCATTCCCTGAAGCGTCGCCGTGACCTAATGCAGACCCACTCACAGAGGGAGAAAGGACACCAAGCAGCATAGGAAATTTCCCCATTTTAATATCTTTCCTACTCGAGTCGCAAACACGTCTTTCCAACCTAGACGTAATTGAGAACCATTACTCAGCGTCGTGATTTCAGAGAAAACGCTGTCAGAAAAATCGAACTGGAAAATCATTCCATGTTGATAAAATGACCGAAGGCGGAATAGAAATCCCTTTCCTTATATGTTGGTCGTTGATTTTTTTTTATGTTATGTCTGTATTTTACTATGCTCCCCTTCTGTTTGGGTGTTTCCATGAGTATTGAAAGTGTGTATTTTATTCTCTGAGATCTTGGTTCAAAGGTTAACGTCCTTTGTGTCAAATGGAAATTTGTCATTTAAAATTCTGACGGCTTTCCTAATTTCATTTTAAAAACCACCCCATCTCAACCTGGTCATTTATACATTCATTATTACCATGGTGATTATATACTTTGCCCATGTGTAGCAAACAGCTGCATTATTCATCCACCTTGGGTCTCCCCGTGAAGGCCGAAATGTCGTTTCCGCTTAATTCTCGTTTGGTGGTGAATCATCTGGAGTCACTGTGAGAAGGCCGATCATTCTGGAAAATACTGGATTCCTTGGGGAAAATGCTTTTGGGTCACACCGCCACGAATTGTGAAGTGAAATGCTATAAAGGAAATGGATGAAAAGAATAACTGCGCATAGACTGATCTTCGTAAAAAGATCGAACATGGTGCTCGCTTGATACCATTATGAGTATCTTCTGGGCTTTCTCTCATTTAATTTGTAATTTGGAAAGCGCTTTAGTCTGTGTCAGTGAAAGAAAGTACGGGAAGTTCGAGCTTGGTATGTGGGTATTTTGTTTTGTTTTGATTTTTATATGCATGCAGCCAAATATTTAGAGCCACTATTCAGCTAACTACAGGAAATGGTTTTTGCCGAGTTTTAAAAATAGTAATTTCATCCTGTTCATTAGCTTTTTATTTGTGATTAGTAAGTACTTTCGGCTTGCTGTTCACAGATATTTACTATAAATTTAGTTTTGTTTAATTACTACTTGTTATATTTCTTTTTAGTATTTATTTCTAAATGAATTGCGAGAATGTTCATTCACAGGTATTTACTAAAAAATGAAGCATTGTACCAGCTTGTATGTTATTTTCCTTCGTTTTGTTTAATATGTTTATGTATGTTGTATTCACAGTTGCTTAGGAATCCCCTAGTTGTTGAACGTCATTAGAAAACCAAAATATGGAGCTTTTAAAAACTTGCGTTTTTTCTGTATCTTTTAATTTTTAACTAAACTTAAATTACCCGAATTGGAAACTGCGCAATTCAGTTTTTAACATTTTTTCCTAGTTCTTTATTTTCCCAAGAGAACGTGATTTGTCTCGAACAGTCACTTTGTAATCTGACCGTCAGATTCCCGAAACTTGACAACCCAAAGCCTTTAGAAAAAGTCTCCCCGATTTTTAACCTTGCTATCATTAGGAGACTCCATCTTTAGAAGAGCTTTCATTTTTCTCTCAGCAGTCCAATCATCCATCTTCTCGGGCGAGCGTGTGGGTATGGAATGTTTTCCTGCTTAGTAGGAATCCGCTTCGAACTAGTCAGCTTTCTTGAAGGAGGGTTGGGTTTGAAATGATATCGGGGACGTTTCATGCACGTCCATTTCTGTGATGACTTGTTCGGTTTGTTCCAGTTTTTTGTTTATTATTATTTTTGTTTTTTTTTTTTTTGCCTCTCTATTGTGATTCTGATGTACAATAGGTTACACCATCAATTCTCAATGCTTACTATGTCCTTGTGGATTATGGCGTTGATGAAAATTATTATTATTATTATAAACGTTGGTATGGTTGTGAATTCATAGTTTTCTTCGTTCTAGTAAGGAATTGTAAGATATTGTCTTTAAATTTTTGATGCGTTTATCACCATAAGCAAATACACTTCTGTCACATTCCTCCTTCATGTAAAAGTCACATAGCGGTCTTTAGCTAAAAAGTAAAAATATGATGTTGGCTTAATCTTTGCGGAAATTGCAAAAGAGACTTACGTATTCAAAATGATTCGCTCCGGTTAGCCTAGGAGGATACAGTTACTTCAGATTTTAAGGCAAGGGTCGACCAGTGTAGCTGCGAATAACCTGAATTGAAGCCCGAATAATTGTCCCGGTAAATGTTTAATTGTTCGTCATCACTTTTATTCCTTTTTCTTGTTTATCGATTGACAAGGAGAACACATATATATATACATATATACATATATGCATATATATATATATATATATATATATATA
Organism: Macrobrachium rosenbergii; assembly: GCF_040412425.1. Classification (NCBI taxonomy): domain Eukaryota; kingdom Metazoa; phylum Arthropoda; class Malacostraca; order Decapoda; family Palaemonidae; genus Macrobrachium; species Macrobrachium rosenbergii. Next base: position 10,223,563 of record NC_089786.1, on the reverse strand, counting down.
TATATATATATATATATATATATATATGTATGTATGTAAATTTGTGATACTGTATTTTTATTTGGCAATATGGTAAGTTCTTGGATGGGTGACCATTTGTGAAAGCCGCAAGCTCCCGGGACCGGAGAAGGGGTGGAGGGGGAGGCGGTTGATAGGCTCGAGGCTAGCAACCTCAGACCAAAAATCAGCGCTTTAATAATTTCAACAGACCTGACGAGTCTTGTGTGAATGGCATTGAGTAACTGATACAAGGCAGTCAGATTTTTATTTGACGATAAAAACAGTTCATTTTGAATATTTATGAATTAAGTGCTCTGTAAACTTGTGCATAAAATTATACGAATATCGACTGGAGATAATTTTTATGGAACAAAGGGGAGTATTATCGGAACTAATATGGAAATAATTGCATAGAACAACAGTTAATTCATCATAAGCAGCACGGTATTAACCGGACTACTCTGTAGATGGAAACGTGATTAGTTAGAGAAGCATAACAGTTACTGACCGATGCTGATGACGAACATTTGCGGCTATTAACCAGAAAATGAATCGCCAGTCACCTCATTTGGTTTGAGGAGTGATTGCGGTAAAGGTCTGGCAGAGGTGTAAGAAAGGAGAGATCTTTTTGTAGTTCTTTTCCACGGAACCTTCAGCGTCCCAATTCGCTCCGTCGACGTAGTTGCTATCGAACGAAAAATGGCTTCGAAGTTGCTTGTATCTTGAAAGAGGATGATACACTCCGGTGATCTAATGACTGCTTCTCTCGGCCAGTTGCGGTCTTCTTCCACCGTACGTTACAATTAGGAAAATCCTCATCCTTTTCGGGTAAAGGACCGGGGCCTTTGAGTGACTCCCATTCATGCTTAGTGATCTGTCCCGTAACTGCTAAAGGACGGTTTTGTTCGAATCCATGGCACTCTTTAAATTAAGCAAAACGGTATTCGCCCCGGGATGATTTTAGTGTGTGGATACAGCCATTAATGATTGAGGCAGCTGACTACGCTCCAGATGATTTTAGTCCCCCTCCCTCTCTCTCTCTCTCTCTCTCTCTCTCTCTCTCTCTCTCTCTCTCTCTCTCTCTCAGCATGTAAGGTCCGATTAGGCAGATACTTTGGACAAGATCTTTAACGTGCCCTGCATGTATGGAATTTAGGATAAAAATTTTATATATAGCCTACACACCCACATTACACACATACACACATATATATATATGTGTATATATATATATATATATATATATATATATATATATATATATATATATATACTCGTATATATATATGTATATATGTATGTTCTGTCACATGTAAAATCATTGACCAGCCATCATACATACACAGGGTCAAGTACACGCACGCACATATACAAAGACTTAGGGTACATAATTTTAGCTGCAACTATAAGCTTGTGATCAGAGAAAAAAATAAAGTGAAACAGCAATGCTGAGAGTCACAAAAAGGGCATTGACTACCTCTCCTCAAGGAGCCAACGTTGTAAGGTCCTGTGAAAACTCATCACGCTACACTTACTCGGGAAAACTGGTTTCATCTCATTAGGTTTTTCGCAATCTCTCCTTTCGAGAGCGATTGCTGCCCTTGTCTGTTATGTTTTTTCTGTGTGTTTTATAGTTATAATTTATCCTCTTTTTATTACTTAGTCGTCTCTCTTATTTAGCCTTTTATGTAGTCACAGTCCTTTTAGTGTTTGTAAAAGAAAGCTATTGAGATGGCTATTTGTCTGTCCGTCCGCCTTAAGATCTTAAAAACTACTGAGGCTAGAGGGCTGCAAATTGGTACTTTGAGCATCCACCCTCCAATCATCAACCATACCAAATTGCAGCCCTCTAGCCTCGTTAGTTTTTATTTTATTTATGGTTAAATTTAGCCATATTGGCTGAAGGTTTCATGGGCCGCGGTTCATACAGCATTATACGCTGTACAGAAAATTCGACTGCGCCGAAGTGTTTCTTCGGCGCAGTTTTTACTTGTATTACTTAGTCATCTGTCTTACTTAACCGTATATGTAGTCACAATCCTTTTTGGTTCTGTGACTGGTGATTTTTTTTTTTTATTTTAAATCAGTTATGTGTATAATATTTCCTTTTTAGTTTCCGTGTGAATGGTGTCTGCTGAAGGTCGTGGATTCGTAATAGCTGATTCACGGAGATGGGATTTAGTCATTTATTCTCACAATTTTCTCTTAGTTTGTAACCTTTTTACAATATTTATCCAGTACTTAATTATTACGTATTTTTTACAGTTTGTCATAATTGCATTATTTTCACGTTCCTTGTTATGTATTTTTTTCATCTCGAATATTTTACACGTTTTCCTGATTTGCTGTATTTTTTATATAGTTTTTTAATAGTATCTTTTCATTTTAGTATGTTTTTGGTTTCAGAATACAACATCACCTTCAATGTATAATCTAGATACTCATTAGTTACTTTATTTTTTCAAGCCTTTTTACTGAGAATTGTATTGTTTACATGCAGTTTTGATGAACATAAGATAAGCACAAGTCCCTTGGAGGTATATAGGCATTCGCGCCTCAGTTATGAAAGGTTAATATTGAATGTACTACAACATTCTGTGTTTATCGGGTTTTGTACAGTTTTTGCCAAGGTTTTTTTTCGTACTGTGCATTATCAGTTATCTCCTTTAAAATAGTTGTGTGTGTGTGTAACTCCTAGTTTTTACTGTCAGTTTTGCCTTTGGGTTTCTCCCTATTTTTACTTTTTTTTTTTTATGTCCGCCCTGTGATCTTAACTACTGGGGCTAGAGGGATGCAAATTGGTATGCTGATCATCCACCCTCCAATCATCTAACATACTAAATTGCAGCCCTCTAGCCTCAGTAGTTTTTCTTTTATTTAAGGTTAAAGTTAGCCATGAAAGTGCGTCTGGCACTGCTATAGGTGCCAACAACACTGGCTACCACCGGGCCTTGACTGAAAGTTTCATGGGCCGCGGCTGAGAGTTTCATACTGCATTGTACGCTGTACAGAAAACTCGATTGCGCCGAAGAAACTTAGGCGCGGTTTTTGGCTTGCTTCATTTGTTGTTCGTCATGTGAAAGGTGTTGATTTTCTCTCCTGCAAGTTAAAGAGGTGGTTTTGTTTTGTAGCTGTTCAATGAACAATACCAACTGAAGTCTCAGAGCTCTCTCTCTCTCTCTCTCTCTCTCTGTGGGTTTTTTCTAACCTTTTTAGGTATTGCAACTAAGGGGACGGTTTGCTCCACTTAATTAGTATCTGACCCCTTAGAGTGGAGTTCGGCCTTTGTTATTTGTCTCACAAGGGGATGATTATAACTTTTATATTCTGGGTAACTTCGCTTTCCGGTTTGGAAATATACATGGATATTTAAAAGACCATGGTATATTGTTAGTGTTATTTTCATGAAGACAAACCCGTCATCTTATGGTATTCAAAGAAAGAGGAGTAGATTAGCTAAACACAATATCATGATAACAGTGATTATTATAATTATATATTATTATTATTATTATTATTATTATTATTATTATTATTTTCAAATAATATTGGACAATGGAATG
>NC_089786.1:10072500-10215000 GCF_040412425.1 Macrobrachium rosenbergii | reverse complement strand
TCTCTCTCTCTCTCTACTGTAATCATGTGGTGTGCAGTTTTCTCCATGTGGTACGCTATGCTTTTCTTACAGCAAAACGTCTATATATAATATGTAGTCTCCAGTTGTCCAAATAAATCTACCACCAATATTATGTTCTCTCTCTTAGCAGATTTTGTGTAATAATAATACCAGATATTCTTCTATTTTTCTCCCTTTTCTGAGACTACTCAAACTAAGTTTGGTTATTTAAATTTCGCTCTGTGCTTTGCATTGGCAGTTAATCGTCACAGTAATAGAAGAGGAGAGTTTTTCAGTAAAGGGAGAAGGAGAAACATGCTAAATGTGCTGTAGTGCTTGGAGCAGATGCGTTTACGCAAGAATGAAGTTCCGCTTGTTTTTATGGCAAGAGGGTTCGATGTGTATCTCATGACACGCCTCCCTCAGCCCCCTACCTTCACCTCAACCTGTTTATGCAGGAGCTTTGTTTTCAGTGATTTGGTTGATATTTTTCCCACTTTTTTAATTCAGTACTCGAAAATGTCGTATAATGCTCTTCTCTCGTAATTTTTATGTATTTGCATGTCTTTGTACAGTTTATGTATGTATGTCACCGGTATTGTCATATAACCTTAACTAAATCCTAAAGGTGAATGAACACACACACACACACACACACACACACACATACACATATATATATATATATATATATATATATATATATATATATATATAATATATTAAATATATATATATATAATGCATTAAAGAATCACCTGATATGGCGACTTTGTCCGTTGATTGTTCCTGTTTTACAAACTACCAGTCCACCTAACTGTAAATGGAAAATGCTAATGGCTATATATACAGTGGATATGTATATATACATATATACATGTGTATGTATACATACTGTACATACATATGCACACACATTATTACATATATATATATATATATATATATATATATATATATATATTTATACAGTATATTTATACAGTATATGTGTATGTATATATATATATATATATATATATATATATGTATGTATGTATGTATATATATATATAATTAAATACACCTGGAATACGTGCGGATATGCACATATATTACGAGAGAAACAGATAATACTATTTAATTTAGATTATTTTCCCATTCGACGCGTCAGCGAAACTGGGATTTTCCCCTAACGATTACGGGTAGTCCAGTTAGAGTGTCATTGCTCTGAAAAGTGGCTGTAGGCGCTGAGCCAAATTGTTCAGTTTAAAAATGAAAAAAGAACGGTTCTCATTACTTGGGAAACTGAAAGTTAGTGGAGCCCGTAGTTGTATGGAACATTGCCGTTTGTACGGGAAAGAGATACCCAAAGCCGACTACTCTAAAGGTGTTGGGTGTTGCTGTGTAATTAGAGAGAGAGAGAGAGAGAGAAACTGGTTCCGCGTCAGCGTACAATCATGTTCTTTGCTTATTTATTGACCTATCTTCTTTAGATCTTTTGTCTTCAGGGTAGGCTCTAATGTTTTGCTTTTTATCATGCCATCGTCTTTAGCTTTTGTTTCAAAGCCTCCATTTCGATATCTTTTGATTTTTATAGCCAAAAGTTCTAAATTTATATTTTTAAAGCTTCATGGTACTTGAACAAATCTTCGTTATTTCTGGATTATATAAATGTAATAATCGGTTTCACATTAGAACATTCGATACATTGGTATCCACGTATGCAAAATATAATAATTTATGATGTTCCTTACGAAGCAAAGAGTTGCTTTTTTTTTTTTTTATAGGTATGAGCAAGGCAGTTAGCCCGTTAGTTTCCGGATTCATTGTGTTAACAAGCTTAAATTTAACTTAACATTTTTCATTTATTTCATATAGTTTTTGTTTCCAGTTTTCCTTCCTAAAACCTTAATATTTCCTTACCTTTTCCTTTTGTGCTTTATCTTGTACGTCTCTCTCTCTCTCTCTCTCCTCTCTCTCTCTCTCTCTCTCTCTCTCTCTCTCTCTCTCTCTCTCCTTGCTTGCGGGAAGGTTAAGCAGGCTACGCAACGCTAGTCAGAATCATAAATACTTTGAAAAATATAAAAGTGTTATTTACTAATTCGTGAATATCGTCTACTTTGCATGGGGTGATATGTTACGCCTTCCTTTTTTAATAGCGTATACTAATGTTAAGAGATACGCAGGTTACGGTAGCTTCAAAAACTATGTTATGGACTAGTCTACAACACTGAGAAGGTCATTCTACATAAGCACAGACGCTTCCTTTCGTTGCAGGGCCTGGCTTGTGGTGCTGGGCAGACATGGCCTTCTTTTATAGGTCTTTTCTCCAAAAAAAAAAAATTAAATAAATAAATAAATAAATAAAATAATTGTACATTTGTAATTTTAAGTGGTTTTTAAATTTTATGTCATTTACCTTCTGTTATTTATCGTACCCGTTCTTCCATGCTCATTTGTTTCTCTTTATCAACATTGTAACTTACACTTTCGCTGGTTACATCTCTAGTGAGGCTTGTTTGTTAGTGACAGATGGTTTAGAAGTGTGCTATGTGTGTTTGCATCGCGTTGCCACACCCGTTTCTATAGGACGGGAGAAGGTGCCCATTGCCATTGAACTCAGCCTTATTATTTGACGAAGAAATAAAACCCTTACACTCTTACCGATGAAAGTGTAGAAGAGGCAACAAGAGAGAGAGAGAGAGAGAGAGAGAGAGAGAGAGAGAGAGAGAGAGAGAGAGAGAGAGAGAGAGAGAGGGGTATGTAGGAAGAAGGTGATGACGTAGCAAGGTGTTTTCCTCGAAAATCTTTCGTCAGGAGAGGGAGAAAAAACCAGACAACTCGCTTGCTCTTTGGGATTTCGTACAAGTTGACGCAACTCTTTCACCGCCACCTTCCTGCAGTGTGCATACGCTCCCCTCCATCCACCTCCCACCTCCCTACCGGCACTCATAGTTGTATCTTAAACCCCCATGCTACCTCCTTCCCCCTCACCCCTACTTTTACTACTACTAGCTCTCCTGGTTTTATCTTAGAAGAGTTTTCTTTTTCGCCCTCTTCTGTATTGCTCCCTCCCACTGTCTCTTTTCACGAACTTTTCACTTTTTTTTTTTTTTGACAGTTGTAGGTTTTTTTTTATTTGATGGTAGTCAGTTGAACTTGAGTGATATGGGCGGTTTCGACTGGTTTGAGCTTTCATTTCATCCATTTAATTTCTGTATTTATTTGCATTATGAATTCTTTAATGGTTATTAATTTACTATTACCGATGCCACTGTTTTTATATTATTAATATTATTATTTTTATTATTAGTCTCAAACCGACTCAATCGGGGGACTAGTTTTCCCATCTGTTAGACTGTCTGTCATTCTTACGTTGTCATTGAATCTCCTCCTACACGGCTGATGGGATTCATGTTAAAATTGGTTCAAAGGTAGACCATCATGAATAGATGTGCATGGAGGGAGACCGTTTGTCTGTCTGTCCTTCACTGTTCCTGTCACACTTACCTGTCATCACAACTAGACTGTTGAAGAATTTCAGTTAAACTCTTTACGAAGGTAGACCATCATGCACAGATGTGCGTGAAGGAAGATTGTCCGTCCGTCTATATGTCTGTCTGTTTGTGGGGCTGTCTTGCTTACCTTGTCATTGCACCTCCTACCTGGCTGGAGAGATTTCAGTCAAGTTTGGCACATAGGTAGACCATCGTGCCTAGATGTGAAGGGCCTTCAGTCAAACTAGAAAGAGAGGAGACCATCATGCAAAATTATGAATGGAGGGAGATCATTTGCGGAAAATTGTGAATGGAGGGAGATCATTTGTGGGTCTGTCTGACTGTACACAGCTTTAACGATGGCGACAACTTTCGTACTATAACTGATGAACTTCATATTTGGCAAGCGTACCGGTCTAATGAAGCCCTTCCCAGATGACTTCAAGGCCAGTGACCTCCACCACGATCATCATGCCGAAAGAAATTGTCACAACTAGTGTCAGGTTGAAGCGATTTCAGTCAAATTGGGTACTCTCTCATGATTAGATGTGCAAGAAGAGAATCCCATCTGTCGTAATGATTTCATCAGTTAGACGTTAGGTGGAAGTTAGCTAAATTTTCCAGCTGAGGTTGTGAATGCTTGAAAATGATAGCAGTAGTATTAATGATGATCATAATACTGCTGTTATTATATTTCAGAATTTCCTTTCGTATAAAGATCCGAAGTAATATTAGATGAGAATGAGTAAAAAGCCTCTCTGCTATTACTAAATTCGTTAGTGACATTGAAGTGTCATTAGGGGTCATCATCTTTCAGTTTAGTATGCTTTCCTTATTCTCACTATTTGCTGCTTTAAACTGTTCATTCCTTTGTTATGGTGCAATCACCTTGACTAATGAGATCTCACAAATACACAGTCATGGTATCATTAATGAGATTTCACAAATACAGCGTCATGGTATCAGTAATGAGATTTCACAAATAAAGCCTCATGGTACTGTATCATTGTTATTAATGTATTCTACACGTTCAGTGCTACTAGAGCATTGTTGACAAGGAAATACCATACATTAATAGTAATGAAATGTCACACGTTCCATTATTAAATTACCGTTACAGACATTTCACACATTGTGAAATAAGATCACTTATAATATAGAAATATCGCACATTTTGTCGTCAGATGGACAATAAAGATTAAATTCCATAAGTACAGTTTCATCAGCGCAGTTTAACAAAGGACATTCTACTTCCTCATGCACCTGACGTCATATATTCTCATGAGTATTCCCAAGGCCCGCAGTATCCCATACAGTCTCTGTGACGTGTGCCCGCGAAGATAGGGGAAGATGGTTCATATCGGTTCAGTCTGGATTAACTTTCTCTCTCTCTCTCTCTCTCTCTCTCTCTCTCTCTCTCTCTCTCTCTCTCTCTCTCTCTCTCTCTCTCTCCACAGTGTGTGCCTCTCCTACTATGAACTTTTTAACTAAAAAACTATCACATTTAAGGTGACACACACACACACACTATCTATATTTTTATATATATATATATATATATATATATATATATATATATATATATATATACTCATATATATATATATATATATATATATATATATATATATATATATATATATATATATATATATATATATATATATATATATATGTATATATATATATATATATATATATATATATATATATATATATATATATATATATATATATATATATATATATGAAGACATATTATATGAAGACATATTATATGAACAGAAGTTATTTAACCATATAAAGTTGAGATGGAACCCTAGTCACTGTGCACCCTATTCAGGAGAAAATATTGCATCCCTTTGTTAGGTATTCCTGCCCTTTGGGGTTTCCTAGCCGCTGACCGTAATTGAGTTTTGCTGGGTTGCCCGATGGCTATGGGGATTGAGGATGAGTAGTATAATTTATCGAATATCTTCTTCATGAGCTTGAACTATGACGTAACTATTCTTTCCCCAAATATGATGATGCAAGACTCCATCTTTTAGGATGTGGAACCTAAAAACTCCTGGACGGTGCTTAAGGTTCTTTGCGACCTCCCTACTGAAGCCCCAGCTGCATTACTTATATAAAACATTCGTTCCCTCCTGGCTGTATCTAGGTGGCACTGATCAGCCAAGGCCCCCGGTTTCTCAAGCAGGACCAAGAAAATTACCATTCCGCTCGGGAGATAGCTGAAGCTGATTATGCTTTGCGTTACTGAAAATGTGGCAGTATTCTGCAAACATGAATATTCGCAAGATAAAGGCGATGCTTTTCAAAAGATTCATGTACGTAGACTAAACTGTGTAGCTAAACACATTAGCTACCGTCCGAACACAAACGCGTGTTTATAAGTGCACATAGTTTTACAAGTATGGTGTATGAATATATATTTTTATAGATATGTTCAGCTTCAAATGTGTGTTTCTGGACACAGCAGTTAATTAGGGGTGATTAGGAAGTGGCTGAGTTGGATAACATTTTCCACATATTTTTACATAAATATAAATGATCTTTTCACTTGTTAACAATTCGAAAAATAACTGTATGAGATCATTCATCGAATTATTTTGAGGCAATATCTATCACAGTAATAAATTCAAGACTAAAATATAATAGAATATTAACTTCACTGCCAGTTTGGGTGGCGCTAAAGTCACTGGTGGGCCGTTAGTGACATCATGAGAGTTGACATTTCTTTCCTTGCGCACTGGTCTGGTATCAGAAAATCCCGGTCTCCAGCCCTCTTGACATCGAAGTCTGGTATTATCCGGATTACAGACATTTCATTCAAACTGTAAAACAACTTACAGGATCTTCATTTTTTTATATGGTCGTTTCGTGGAATGGAGGAAAAAAGTTATATATATATATATATATATATATATAGAGAGAGAGAGAGAGAGAGAGAGAGAGAGAGAGAGAGAGAGAGAGAGAGAGAGAGAGAGAGAAAATCTCAAAGCGAGTTGAGTTCGTGTTCGTCAGGAAATTCTTTAAAAATTAACGTTCTGTGCTGTTCTACTGGCGTGGGGTTTTTCCAATTTGGGAGGTGTTTTGTCCTACAGACAACTTTTCCTACCAAGGGTTGATGCCATGGACCTACCATAAAGTCAGTCTGTCTCTCTCACACGGTAATTGTGCTTAACGCATTGGTATTATTTAAGTTGCGTTGTAAGTGACGTTCCTTATTATAGCCTACCTGGTTTACATTCTTGGATCGGTGACTGGAGGTGTATGCTCTCTCTCTCTCTCTCTCTCTCTCTCTTTCACACACGCATCGGTTTCCCCTTGTCAGGACCGGTACCTGGAAGTTTTTGCTGTCTCCTTATCACTTGGTTTACCTAATTAGGACCAGTGCTTGGAAGTAAGTGGTGCGTAAGGAGTCTCTCTTTCTCTCTCTCTCTCTCTCTCTCTCTCATATCTTAGCACATATTTTTGAGATTCCGATCTCTCAAAGATGGTTGAAATACTTCGAGATTTGTTTTTTGAAATTTGAATGTGTATCAGTCGTGTAAATCGTACACGTGTGCAAATACTGTATTTGTTTTTTTTTTTTACTGGTAATTTAGGATGCAAGGATTTCATAAATTCTCATAATATATAATATATATATACATAATTTTTTATTTGTTCGTTTCAAAATTATGTAAAGCTGAAATAAAATTATATATAATCACAATGTTTAGAGTCTGAATCCATGGAAGCCTCAACTGTGAATGAGCTGAAATTTCATGACTTGGTCCTTTCGATTATTTGTTACTTTATTTCGAGACAAGGAGGCCCTAAAAATTAATAAGGTTTGAGCCCCACTTATTCCTTCATTTATTGGACGTGGTAAATGGTTTGAAGGTGTAAACGTGGACACAGATATAATACTATAAAAAAGCAAGTTTGTTCGAAACAAATAAAGTTTTAGCGTTGGTTTTCAGGACTAGGAGTTATGTAACCTTTCTTTCCAAGCGAGACACCCCGTGGTTACGGTTGAACCTTGCCCATGCCCTTAGGGCAATGGTTGCCAGTGTGACGTCACCTTTGTATCATCAGTGACGTAATTATGGGTTCATTTAAACTATTCGTGGGCAAGCTACTTCGCAGGACGTGCCTGTGTGGGGCTGTTAATCGTATTGTACTTAGTTTGAACGTAAAATATTACTGTATGTCACAACTTCAGTACGTTTGGTATATTAAGAGAAGAGAACAAAATTTAATAATTTGGTATATTGAGAGAAGAGAACAAATATGGTAACATACTAAAACCACCTTAAAAGAAGGTATGATTAAACCTCCTTGCCTTAAAAGCTTTTATTTATTTATTTTTTTGTTAAGACCATAAACGTTTTTGCCATATTGCCATGTTACTCCAGCTTATGGTCCGAATACCGCTCATCTATGATCTTTTACGATTTTCCGAAGGTTCTATAGCTATAATGCTTTTATCCTTGGTATGTCTTTTAAATATTTCTGCCCAAGAAGCAAACGAGAGCCGTGCTTTCAGCAGCGTTTTTTTTGTTTCTTAATGTGCATATTAATGTGATAATTTTTAAAACCGTCAAAGATATCACCATGAAATTTTAACTTTTGTTCTTGTGTTTTTACAGTAAGAAAATTTTTCAATGTAATACAATCCTCTAAATTTCTTTTTATTTCTCCTCAAAGCACGCATCAATTTTTTTTTTATAAAGTATACATTTTAATATATATTATTTCAATAGCTATAGTTTGGCATAATACTAGATGCCGACAAAAATGACTGAAAATATCACGCGACCCGAAGTCACGTGGAAAAATGATAATGCTGCCCCCAGATGCCAAAAGGTTGCCTGCGCCTGATATTAAACCAATGCAGAGACAGAATTCTGTCAAGGCCTTGACTGTGGGGTTGTTATTTAGCGTTTAACCCAGAATACAATGTAGTGTGTGATGTGTTTTCTGATGTTTCGAAAGTTGATCACAATAACATCATTGGGTTCAACAGTTTCGCGGGAATATGGTTGCTATGGGGTTCTGTTATTGTGCAGTATTTCAGTTCTGTGACTGATACAAAGAAAATTATTTTCGTCTAGAAGGAAAATCAGTAGAATATATATTTGAGTTTCTGTTCGGTATGCGCCATCTGACATGGTTAATAGTGTCTTGGAAAATGTCCTTGGAAGATATGGTCTAGTATATGGAATTAGAAAGAATAGATTTGCTTATGGGAAAGCGGAAGTTTTAAATGGCAGTAGTGAACATTTGACAATGGTCAAAATAAAACTTATTTCAAATTTAGAACGGCCTTCTGGCAGATGAATGTTTATACAAGGAGGGAGGCATAAAATAAATGTATTTAGTACTTTAGATTTCTCAGTATTGCAGTCAGGAGAGAAAGAACAGCCAATGGAATCTGGAAGTATAGAAAATAAGAAAATCTATGAAGTTATGGAATTCAAGGTCAGGTAAATGATGGTAACAATGGCACTGAAGAGCCACAAACATTAATTTATTCTACAAATAAACCTGGCAGTGGCAGTGAGGATAGTATTCTAGGTCTCAAGTTAGTGGTAGCTTTAGTACTACACCAGCAAACAGAAAGGAGAGCTGCTGTTCGTGATCGTTCGTTAGAGCCAAGTGAGAGTGAGCCCAGAAAATATGCCAGTAGTTGGACGTTTATTGAACACCACTATTGAGAGTACCCTTGCCGATGTCAACGAAAACGCCGGTACCAGTACCGGTGCTGATTCTTATGGCGATTCTGGGAACAGCGAAATGGGCAGCATATCTGAAAATAATGATGGAAAGCGAACTAAGATGAAATGTAAGTATACTAATTGTTTAATAGGAGGTGTAGCCGTTTTGATAAGTAAACGCTTGTCACCTGTAACTGTTTGTAGGCAGGAAGTAGATTATGAGAGTAGCGCACCTATCAAGTTAACAGGTTTACAATGATGAACAGATGATTTATTTTATGCACCATTGGGCACTGGTAAAAAAGGATAGAGAATTCCTTTATTTTTCAAGAAGTTTTGCCAATATAATATATTTTGGGCAGACGTCAACTCTATGACAAGCCCAAGAGATGCACAAGGAAAAAATGATGCGATGATTTCTAGTGAGTTTATTGATTTATCGAAAAGTAATTGTCTGAAACATGTAGCATGTCATGTCGCAGATACATTTATGCCAAACAAGTGCGCGTATGTCCAAGAAAACTATGCTTCACGTATCGACAGAAAAAAAAAATATAATTCAAATGTTAACTCAAGTAAAATGGTTCTTGTAACTTTTTCAGATCTCATTATTGATGTTACAAATAAAAAAAAATGTCAGAAAACTGAAACTGATAAAGGTGTCGAAGTTAAATACTAGTTTAATGGTAAAGGTGAGGTAAAAGAGAATTTTAAAGTTTAGAGGCAGTTTCTCAGAAAAGATAAAGTTAATATCTCGGTTATGCTAGAATAGTACGATCTTTGTAAGGTTGAGACTAAGGCTTTTTTTTTTTCATGATATCGAAAAAGGTCGCATTAGAAAAATTGGTTTGATTAAACTTTAGGTTCAATTATATATGAATATATAAGTGAGGCTAATTAGATTTGGCAACAGTAGCTTCAGTAAAGAATAAGATCGATATTTTGAATGAAATATTTGAGGGGTAGCGATGCAATCTTTTTTTTTTTTTTTTTTCGTAAAATAATTTTTTTTTTTTCGCGAAAAAACGGGCCAAAATTTTGTTTTTCTTTATTTTTAAACATTTATTCACATTCTGTTGCTTCCTAAACTACAAAAAAGGCTAACTGTGTTTATATTATGCCTAGAGCTTGGGTAACAAGGCATTTTAAAACTGGAAAAAAAAGTCTATTTGTGTGAAGAATAAAAACTAGGGAAAGTAAGGAAAACTAATGGTATCTCAACCATCATCCACTTGAGATTGAGTGTTTTGGGTACATAACTACATTTATATCATTGGAATTTCAAATATTTCACATTTGAACATTGGAATTTTCAATTATCAAACAAATTTCACTTATTTTTCGGTCATATATTGAAACCATGAGGTACTGGGGTCGATTATATCAGTTTCAATGCATTTGAAGAGGAAGAGAGATACGGAAACTGTATGATTGGCAACATTTCCCTAAAAGTATGTATGATACAAGACATATAGGTGTTCAGTATCATGTTCAATGGAAACTTGTATCATATATGTATCAGATTCAGAGGCATGAAAACACTATGGTTGGCAGCAGTTCCTTAAAAGTATGTGTGGTACACCACGTGTTCAGTATCAAACATGGTCAACTGAAACTTGTATCATACTCGTATCAATAAATTCTGTTCAGAACCAAAGTAAATGTGCATAGCATTTCAGTGGGCAGTTGTTGTGCTTTTGTTGGGCTGGGTGGAAAGTTACTGTGCTCATTATAAGAGTTGGTATATATGGTGAAAGATGTAACAATCCTAGTGATATTCTGTGTACATTGAATGAAAGAATTATAATTTTTAGTTTTCTATGAAAGAAAACTATTGTGCCGGCTTTGTCTGTGTGTCCACCCTCAGATCTTAAAAACTACTGATTCTAGATAGCTGCAAATTGGTATGTTGATCAGCCACCGTCCAATCATCAAACACCAAATTGCAGCCCTCTAGCCTCAGTAGTTTTGATTTTATTGAAGGTTAAAGTTATCCATAATCGTGCTTCTGGGAACGATATAGGGCAGGCCACCACCTGGCTATGGTTAAAGTTTCATGGGCCGCGGCTTTTACAGCATGATACCGAGACCATCGAAAGAGAGATCTATTTTCGGTGACCTTGATTATACGATAAAGCGGTTGTACAGAAAACTCTTTTAAGCCGAAGAAACTTCGGCGCATTTTTTTTTATTAATAATAGTAATAGACTTTATTTCAGCTCAGCGCCATATACATGGAATATACAAAGTAGAGACAATAACACACAATCTAGATACATGAGATAACATGGTAAAAAATGATGAATCTGCAATATCCACACAGTTGCTGAAGAAGTATAAAAAATACTATTCATAACAATGGTAATGACAGTAATAATATTGAGAATAGTAGTAAAAAAAAATTATAACAATTAAAAAAACAGATTCCATACAATTAATATCCAGCTAGGGACTTAGGTGGTTACAGAAGTCGGGTCCAGAAGGCTAAATATGAAAATTGAAAATAGCAAAACTCTGCAGTGATATTAATCACTGCAATAATATAAAAAAGAAAATAGCAATAATAACAATAAACGTTATTTTGAAGGAAATTTTGTTTTTGTTTTATAACTTGTAACTACAAAATCTTTTAATTTTTCTTTGTTGCTGATAAAAAAAATCATATTCTTGAATATTCTTTTTGTTGTTACATATCCTAATATCAAAAGAAACTTGATCTACCTCAATATATATACAGCAATAAAAGAAGTTTAAAATTCATATGTAGTAAAATCAATAGCAAAAAAATATCCTTATTTCGATGATTCCTCTAATCTAGAAGGAAGGTGTGAGTCTTAAATAACATCTTAAGTCTACAGTAACCATAGGTAAGGTCTTAAAAAATCGAAGAAACCGGATGCAAGGAAAGAAATTAAAAAAAAAAACGTTTTTTCCTGAAACACAATCCTAGTGAGGGGTGAAGTTGAGAGCGAGAATGAAGGATAAAACTGAAGGTGACAGGTTGTCGTGTCATTGCCTTGGGCAGAGAAAAAGCTCAAGGTAACCACATCATAAGACATATTAAAGGGCCACAGGGACAGGTATTGAACAGAAGAATTCTTAGAACCGTGCAATAATCAATTAAATTTAACTGCTTATGTTAATGAAAAGAAAATGTAAGCTTTAACTGAGAGCCAGAGTAATGGGAAAACACCACCAATGGATTGTCCCTGCTGAATTATATAGGGAATTTTGGACTATCAGTGAAGAAAAGTTACTGATTGTTGAGAAAGCTTTTGAATCTGAACATTGACATCATCACAGAACAGTGGCTTGATACAACTCATTTCACTCTTGAATGTCGACTGGAAAATCATAGCAAAGATCACTTTACAGACTCACGAATGTACTATCAAAGTCGACATCTAAAGAACAGTAATGTAGTGTAAAATATAAATATCTCGCAAACTGCGACAATAACATTCGTGATTTCATTCAATACGTAAATGGAACCATTTTTGAATAAAACTTGGCAAAAGGCTTTTGAAGTTGTGCGTCATGATGTTTTATCGAAGTCATGTCTACACTGGGAATACCATCTATGTATGTAGAATGGATGAGATTCCTCCATAACAACCGAACATTCAGCGCTGAATGACCTCATAGGTCCCAGTGCTTGGCCTTTGGCCTAAATTCTATAATTAATTCAATTCAACAACCGAACAAGTTGTGCATGTATCAATGGATATTTATGAATATATCACGGGGTATTTAAATAACCCCTTTCCTGTTGAGAGGTCTGTAAGACAAAGGTATCTTCTCTTCATATTACTGTATTTTATATATCAGAAAACCCCTGTATTTGAAAATGAACCAGAAAGAAACTATATACTGTCGCCAAATGATATTAAACTTTGTATTCAAGGATACGCTGAGACGTCCGCTTTTACTGCCACTGATCGATAACTGAGTGGTAAGCAGGAATGACTAATAACATGATTATACACCCCATGAGTTGAAAATATTGGTGATTATTTTCACTGACTAACAGAAACAACTGCTGAGCAGAAGAACTGGGATATGGTTATTGACGAACGCCCAGGAGCAATAAATATGTTAGCAGGCGGGTACCTGACAATTTTACAGAAAGCAATGACAGTAATTCAGTATATTTTATAAAAAATATGTTATGTCTCATACATTGCCCCTTAGTAAAGTATGCTATTTTAATAGATATTTCTGAGGGGCAAGTATAAGCCAGTGCGCAAAGCGGCTTCATTCTTTCCTGAAAACGAAGGTTGCCTAGATCTAGTCAAAACTTCCTTGCAGAAAAAAGCAAAGCTATTTGCGCCTTATTATTTACCAAGATTCCAGCCATTATTCCACTGGGAAACGATCTGGAGGAATAATAATAGCTTAATTAGTATTTGATAAAGGACAGTTATAAGTAATTACACGTTTACTCCCTAGAAGCATGATAGTACAGTTATTGAAATTAAGAATTCATGTCACTTATTAATCCAGATACACAATGCACATATTTAATTTTGTCGCAAGGTCACTAACATGTTTAAGTGGTTTAAAACATTAATTTACATTAATGCGTGCCGTTTCGAACAGAAGATGGTTGAACATATTAATGCTTCAATTTGAGTATATAAGAAAAAAGTTAAAAACATCAGTTTTGTTAATTTTTACTTAGCTGTATAGTATCTAAATCAGCAGAGTTGAAAACTAATGAAAGAAGTATCAATTTTCTTAGAGGTCAGCTACATTACTGCAGTTGTTTTTCGAATCTACTTTTATAAATAAAATAAAATCAGTTGTAGCCGATTAGTTTTTTTTATGTGCTGATTAAAAATAAAACTACTTTTAATATATTATCTAATATGCAATGTAAAAGGACACAGAGAGAGAGCTGCAGTTTTTGTTCTCTGGAATTTGAAAAGGTTCCTAAAGGTTTCGTTATGTGGTCCGGCAGTGTATACCGACAGTCATCAAAGGTTCCTTATAAAAGAAACCTTTCAGGCGTCAGACAGCTAAGTTTGTGGGGGCCTAGGGCAGTTCTTCCTTCTTCTTCCAATTCTTTTCTTTTTATTTCATTTTAGTGACTTTTTTCTTCTTGTGCCCGCTTAGACGCTTGGCCAGCAGAAGTTTCCTACGTGTAGCTCTGTACAGGCGAGATGTTTGCGCTGAAGTAAAGTGGTATACGACTCTTTTATGTTAAGGTAAAGCCGTCCATTTGGGTATTTAGAACACTGACCCCCTCTCAAAAAGATGGCACACTGAGCAATTTTGAAAAGAAGAGCATAGTATCAGGTCAGGTACTTCCACTTTTTATGCGATTACGGGAACATTCATTGCTACCTCTGCCTGCTTTTTTCATATGGATTGTACTCTAATTAACTGAATATTTTGATGGGGCCTAGATCCTTGCCGTGCAGTTGATTTCTCTGAGCTATACATGTGCGTGTGTTGAGTCTGCATGTAGATACATGAAATACAAACATATGTGCTCTTGGTAATGGAGAATTACATAGAGCTTTTGGCAGCAATCTATCCTTTTAAGAGAAACCCAAAATATGCATGGTAGTAATGGCATTGTACTTTTTAGGGGTCTCATTCAGTCTTCTATAACAACGCTCAAGGTAAATACCGAATTCCAAAAGCCACTCCGAGGGCTACCTCTTCTTTAAAGGTTCCCTAAGTCTCAAGGCTCTTGGAATGGCAGGGCCCGTGCCCTTGAACTAGAGTGCAAGTACCCTAGGGAGTGACCCACCATTGCATGTCCATCTTGTGACTGGCGTCCATAGACAAGTAGTCAGTCACGTGTTCAGTTTCATGCCCCCCCCCCACTCTTTCCTTTTCACTTTACACTTCTCCTCCCTCCTTCCTTCCTTCCCTGTCTTCCTCAATCGATTTTTTGCCCTCATTCTTATTGAAATAATTTTTTCCCCCAGCCGGCGGTACATCAGAGGTGTATCTCTTCCTGTAGGCAACGATCTGGAGGAATTAATAGCTTAATAAGTATTTGCAAAGGAAATTTATGATTAAGTACGCGTTTAATTCCTAGAAATATAATAGTACAGTTAGTGAAATTAAGAACTGATGTCACGTATTTAATAATCTAGAGTACACAATGCACATATTTAATTTTTGAACAAGGTCACTAACATGTTTAAGTGGCTTAAAACATCACTTTACATTAATGTGTGCCGTTTCGAACAGAAAATAGTTGAACATATTAATGCTTCAATTTGAGTATATAAGAAAGTTAAAAACAGCAGTTTTATTAACTTGCACTTAGCTGTATTGTATCTGGATCAGTAAAGTTGAAAACTGATGAAAGAAGAAGTATCAATTTTCTTTGGGGTCAACTACATTACTGCAATTGTTTTTCGAATCTACTTTTATAAATAAAATAAAATCAGCTGTAGACGATTAATTTGTTTATGCGCTGATTAAAAATAAAACAATCTTTTAATGTATTATCTAATATTTTATATTTTAATTTTTTTACCTAACAACTTTTATATTGTTGTAACCAAATCTGCGTCTTCGCTTCAAAAGTCATCACTATCTTTAATGTACAAGACCTTCGACTAATTTATTTCCTGATTGGTTTTGCTGCTTGTTTTTAAATGCAATGTCGGTCCCTCCCTTCTATTACTTAACGATGTTATGAAAACACATTATTGCTATGGCTACTACCATCGTTCTTTAGCCCAGAGAACATTCACTTTGCGATTGTCTTGGAAGCCGTGTCTTACATTAGGATTCTAGGCGAGTCTTGCGTCGCCAGCAGATTTCATGAGCCTGTGGTATTGCCTATCGTCATATCATAGAACTTTTGCGCATCTGGATTTACTATTTACGTGGTCAGTCGTATAGTAACAAACCTAGTACCCGGTCTTCCTTGCCAGATGGCTTTTTTTTTTTTTTTAATACTTCAGTATTCATATTGCCATATATAACGATATTTGGGACATTATATGAGTCAATAGAAAGTAGTGACGTCTTTTTGCCGTTATTTTTGGGCTGTAACGATCAAGAAGACAGTACTGCGATTAAAAATGAAGCTGCATACCTTTAGGGCTCATACCACAGACCGCTACTGCAATTACTACTGCTACTACTAATACTGTCTTTTTTATAACTTGCAAAAGACCCTTCTCGAAAAAAGTGACATAGCCTGAGGCATCATTCAGTAAATTGTTGACCACGCCGCTGCAACATGGCATAGGGGACACGTAAATACTATATGAGGGAACTGACTTTCACCCAATTATAGGTCAACCTAATGGTAATCTCCCAATGCACTGGGCCGATATGTAAATAAGCGTTATGGGATACCCCCAACTGAAGGCCGCATGTTGGAACCGGGTGGGTAATGGTATTCTTCGTAAGGTATACCAGGTTTGCCTTACCACTCAAGGCTAAAAGGCAAGGAAATTAAATGCCCCTCCTAACCCCTCAACAGGTATCAGGTCATGTGAGTAGAAATGGGAGTCATTTGTACCGAATGACTTTTCAGTGACCTTACCCTCATTTTTACAGGTGGTACTGAAGGTGGAGGACTGATTATTGTGAGTTTGTTGCATGGCCGATGTATTACACGCACACACACACGTGTATGTGTGTATAGTGTGTGTGTTTGAGCATGGATGTATGTATGTTGCTATATTTGCATTTACTGTGGGCAGATAGCGGGTGTTAATGAGACTGGAGAAGGCGTTGTGGAAATGTATTTGGATAGGGCCTTGATGATTTGAAATAAATATTTCTTACATATAGGATGTAATGTAAACAATGTACTTGGGAAGGATACCGTGACAAGAACAAGAATTAATTAATTTGTGTAGACGAGAAAGCAAGTTGATGGATGTAATGGTTAGAAAATGAGTGGCCAGAGGTAAATCTAATCTTTATTTGGTTGAAGCAAAAATTAAGACTGATGGAAGTTCAATGGTGCAAAAGCAGCTGTAAGGGCAATCAAAACATGGGAGTTAGATAAGGGAAAGTGGGGAGAATATATAGGCGAGGATATCTATTAATAATGATATGGGGTTAAAGACAAAGAAAAGTATATAAATTATGTGTAAAATTCCAAGATCAGTTTATAAAGTCAGCAGAGTGTGTTTATAGATGCAGGAAGAATGGTTGGTGGAATTGGGGAATTTAAAGTTTAATAAAGGAAAGGAAGAAATTAACGGAGGTGCAGTTGCAAAATAAAGGAAAATTGTGCACTGGAGTTCAGGAGGATGGGTAGGGTTGTACAGAACAAGGGAAAAAGAAAAGTCTGCAACAGAAAGAAGAAAATTAGCAAAGACTTTAGGGATGATAAGAAATTACTCTACAAAGAAGTAATTGAAGAGAGAAAGGTTAGTGAGCAAATGGATCTTAGAACAAAAGAGGCAAAAGTAAAGATGGTGCATGAAGAGAATGCAATCTTGGGTCGATGGAGTGAGTATTTTCTAAGTATATTGATTGAAAGATTGATGAGAAGCAAAGCTGAATAATGCAAGAATAGAAAGGGTTAGGGTAAGTTGGGAATGGTCTTGAAAGTTACCTTAGAGGCTTTAAGAAAGTAAATTATGAGGGAGATACATAGATAACTCCAGAATTTGCTGGAGGTGCTGTGAAGGGTGACAAGTGTGACTGAGTTACTGACCAGGGTGTGTAAGGTAAGTCTGAATAAGGGAAAGTTCAAGAAGGACGGGTGAGAGGAATAACTCTATTTGTCTGAGGTGAAAGTGACAGAGGAGGTTCAGAATTATGCAGGCATAACTTTTGTCTTGTGTAACAGGAAGGGCATATGACAGTAAATTCACAGTGAAGAAAAGTGTGATTTTAGATTTAGACAAAGAAGAGGGTGTGTAGATCAAGTGTTTTTAATAAACGGTTAAGTCAGAAGTTTTGAAAGTGAAATGAAAAAGCTGTCTATGTGGCAGACATGAACCTAGATGATGCTTATGATAGAACTGACAGAGCCAACGTCTTAGTCGCTGAAGATGTATGGTGTAAAGGGTAAACTGTTAAGAATAAGTGGAAAAAAGTGGAGCAAGTGTTTAGAGTTTTTAGGTGGGATAGTGATTGGTTTCGTGTAAAAATAAGGCTGATATAAGGGTGTACCATATCTCCATTGTTGTTTAATGTCTTTATGGATGGAGTGATTTTGGAAGCGAGAGAAAAGCGAGTGCAGATAAGTGCAAAGTTGTGGCCCAAGTCGACTGGTCATGAGTGGAGAGTGGAATACCTGATATGTACTGATACTGTAGTACTGACTGGGGACACTGATGAAAAACTATAGGAATTTGCGAGTCTGAAAATATCTGCAAAAAGACAGTTTAGAGTAACATTACCATGGGCAAGGTTATGAGGGTAAATGAAGTCCAGAAGATCAAGCTTCTCTTTGACACCGGAACAATCAAATCGAATCTAATAATTTTTGATGGACAGTATAAAGGAGATTGAAGCATACAAAATTCTCAGCTCTATTTGTCTTTGAGGTTTGATATATCGTTTTGGAAACGGGTGACGTCTGGATCTGGTCGTGGGACTAAAATTGGCACAAAAATTAAGCCTATAACATTGTGTTCAGGGACACACTGACTTTGTAGTATAAATAGTGGCAGAAATGAATAAGTTACAGCAGGGGGTAACACTTAACAGTAATGAAATCAATAATTAACGTAAGTGTGGCGGTCAGGTTACTTTTGATGAGGTAATAATCATTTACAGATGCTTTTACTGGTAAAAGCTTTGCACGAAAGAATAATGAATTTAGCTATGAGTGACGCCAGTCATTAATGAAGTTTTGAAATGTTACAGTTTTATACATGTATCATTTGTTGCCGTTTGTGAATACGTAAGCATATTTTGCTTTGATTAATCCTTCATACACTTCACATATAGAATCCAAAATTAATAATATTTTTCCAAGGCCTCCATTTTTCTGTATCTTAGGAGAGCTTTTTAAATGAGTGTAACTTATTGAAGATTTTTCTCCTTGCCACTGCCAGTAATGATTTCTTGCACATAAAGAAAAATTGCAATTCAAGATTCAACACATAATACCATTGTTTATTATTTTACACAAAGGGAAATCTACACTGAACGGTTGCCATTTGTTGCTAGTCTTTTTTTTCAAAGATGCAAATATGTTACAAATATTGTAACTGGTTTGAATTCCAGAACCAAGTGAAATAACAAAATATATACTTTTAGGTATATATACTGGCATTAAGACCTTGAAAATAAGACGTACTCTTGAGTCCTGGACTGATGACGTCAGAGGCTTGATTTCTACGTCACACGAACCCAGAAAACAGGACTGGTTATCTATGACTCGGGGAGTAACTGTCCTGTGACGTCACGGCCCTTATTCGCTTACGTACTGGTGATAACGAGTTGATATTGCGATGAACAGAGGCGTCGTAAATCATGTGCAACTGGCAACATGATTGCAAGGAGGTTTGCCTTTTGCCACCAAGACACAAAACTATGGGTGTTCCGTTTGGACCAACTATACCCGAGATGCCATGAGACGTATCACCGTTGTACATAATGATATTCTGAGACGCCTCACCAACACACACCGCTACCACTCTGCCACGCAATGTTCGTAGAAAACCGCCTGGATAATTTAATAAAAGAATTTAAAAAAATTTAAACGCATTTATTAAAATGCACTAAACAGTAAAAAATAATTTTTTGAGATACACCAGGATTTTCTTACAATTGATCACGTCTACAAAAATAAAAGCGTGGGTGCCAGACGTGGTAGGAAATGCTACAAGACAAAAAATATATTTCTTTTCTTGTAGCATTTCCTTCCATGTTTGGCGCCCACGCTTTTATTTTTGTAGACATGACTAAATGTAACAAAATCCTAGTGTCTCAAAAAATAATTTTTAATTTTTTTAGTCCATTTAATAAAAGCGTGTTTTAAACTGTTTATTTTTCATAGTATACTTTTTAGTTTTGACAGAAACTGTAATCGATTTATGCATGTAGCTAACGAAATTGAACGTGATATCCTGTCGAGCCAAAGAAGGTTTGAAAAACCCCTAGAGTTAGTAACTTATTCTACCGAGTCAAAGAAGATATGAAAAATCCGAAGATTGTCATACAAATCCTGAGATACTGGGAGAGGTCACTGTAGGGTCACTAAAGGTCACTGGAGACCTACCGATCATGTAAGGTTATATAGTCACCGGGATTGAGTGACCATGCAGAATTTCAAGTCCACCGGACGAAGGGAACAGGTCGGAATTGGAGTCACAAGTTTTGACCCAAACAGACAGGCACAAAAGTCAAGTTAAATAAAGGCATGTAAAAATCATTGTTAGGTGAACAATGTCCAGTCTGATCACCCGACTGGGAAACAGCAGCAGTTCGCTTGTACGATGCATCCTAAGCAGTGAGGCAAGAAGATCTAAAATGTGGGAAAGATGGGATCACGAGGTGTCTGTTCCATAAATGGCGTGATCCTCCTCCTCACTGGGGTGGCCTGAGTTGCTGTGTATACTTATTCTCTATTTTTGCAATTTATTAAAGTGCATCTGCAGAATCTGTTATTATTATTATTATTATTGAGATTTGCTTTTTCCGCTTTTCATATTTAGCCTTCTGGATCTGACTTCTGTAACCAGCTAGGACCCCTAGCTGGTAATTGTGTGGAATCTGTTTTTGATTGTTATAATTTTTAATTTATCATTCTAAATGTTAGTGCTGTCACTGCCAATATTAAAATTACTATTTTTTAATATTACTTCAGCAACTGTGTGGATATTGCCAATTATAATTTTTATCATTTTATCTCGCGCATCTGCATTGTGGGTATTGTATTGTCTTTGCATTGTATATTCCACGTGTATGGCCATGAGCTAAAATAAACATTATTATTATTATTATTATTATTATTATTATTATTATTATTATTATTATTATTATTATTATGTAGAAAGGTTTATATGTGCTCGTGATTCTGCGCTATGGAGAGATGAAATTGTTTTTGTGCAGGACGCTGGGCATGGACAGAAATGAGGTCTTTTGTTTATTATTACTGTTAATAATAATGTTAAAGTGACGAGTGTTTGGACGTTTGTCATTCACAAAGAGGGGAGGGGAGTTATGATTGAATGTATTTTGTGTATAATTAACCTTTTATGTGTACTTTCTGAATGTAATTGTCCAATATCCTTAGCTTTTAGAAACAATACCCGATGTATTATCATCTGGAAGCTGATTATGCCAATAGTTTTAGACACGTGCTACGCAGAATGGACATATTAAACATCTGACGCGTTTGCTTCTTCTTTTTTTTTGGCTTAGGTTTCTCCTTTTGTCTTTCCTTAAAATGTGTTCTTAATACGAGACATTTTTATTCAAACTCTCTCTCTCCCAATTATAACAGTGTTTATTAAATTTTTTATACACAACTTATGATTATATGTAAGCATACATGCGTGCATGCATACATTATATATATATATATATATACACATATATATATATATGTATATATATATATATATATATATATATATATATATATATATATATATATATGTATAGTCATTGCCACATTGATACTTTAACTGCTGAATCATGGATGAGACCCGTACAGGAAAACTACAACTTATTCGCTTTATACAGCTGCACAGAAGGCTCATCAGTAGTGTGTCGAAAGCCCTGCACTATTCCCACCATTCTTGCATGCGTTCTCGCGCTTCCAAAATATAAAATCTCTCCTATCTCATACTTCTTTCCTCCCATCTTTCTAACCCTAACTAGGTCTACTTCCCCTTTCCCCCTAACACTTCTGAATTAGACACTTCTCGAACCCGATCATTGTCCATTTTTCCACATGACAGAATAATGTCATAATACTCCCTTTTTTAATTATGTTCGTCTTTTAACACTACCACACATACCAGCATTTCCCACTCCGTTAATTTTTCTTTGTCACTTACCAACCAGTCTTTTGCATACATTTCAATACCTTTCTTGCATCACGTATTTTGTGACTCGCCTCGTATTTTATCCTTCCCTTTGACTCCCAAATACTTAAAAGAATCAATAGCTAAAATTCTTCCCAGTAAACATACTAACATTCATTACTTCATCTTCCTAGTTCACATTTACCTTCATAATCCTGTCTTGTTCACCTTTTTTTCATATGCATCCTTTTGCAAACTTTTAAACTCAATTTCTCGTTAATACCCCTAATCAGCTCTTTAAGATCTGCAAACATCAACCATTCCACACTCCATTTTTTACTTTTCTTATTGCACAAAATTTGCACCTTTATCTTCTGTGCCCTTCAGCATCACTCCATCCATAAAGACAAAACAGCACCCGTGTCTAAGACCTACTTTTACACGAAGCTTATCACTCACATCTGCACATTCTAACACAGATCACTTATCGTTCTGAATAACATTCTCCACATTACCTCCATCAATCTATCATATATATATATATATATATATATATATATATATATATATATATATATATATATATATATATATATATATATATAATATATATATATACACATAATGTATATATATAAATGTGTGTGTGTGTTTATACACGTTTCCAAATATTAACAGCCCCACTGGGTGTTTTCTACGGTTCAAGAGATGGTCTATT
Organism: Macrobrachium rosenbergii; assembly: GCF_040412425.1. Classification (NCBI taxonomy): domain Eukaryota; kingdom Metazoa; phylum Arthropoda; class Malacostraca; order Decapoda; family Palaemonidae; genus Macrobrachium; species Macrobrachium rosenbergii. Next base: position 10,192,172 of record NC_089786.1, on the reverse strand, counting down.
ATGCGTTATATATTTTTCACTAAACTGTAGGAGAACTATAGTCTCATTAAAAGTTTCAACAATAATCTATATTTTCATTTTTTTCCACTAAAGTACTAATAGTCTGCAGCCAGTTTTGAGCTCCCCAGTTATGATTTTTTTTTTTTTGTACAAGGCAAACTGGTAATCCTCCGTCTTCAGTTATAATAAGCCCTAGTCATAAGGCTTATCAGCAATAACAGCAATTTATTCTGTATTGCAGCAGTGTTAATAATTTTCAGGTGGATGACGTAACACAAGGTGTTACCCACATAAAGCTATAAAATTTGTCATAACGTTCAGTAATTTCTGACGTGTCCTTAACTTTTTCAGATTGACTGTTTTGAATAACTAGAGCATACCTTTCATATATTGTATGTTTGAATTCATGTGATCCTTGTTTTATTTAGGGAATGGTATTCTGCATGGGTTAAGTCCATCTTATAAATTCTTCTAGGACCACAAAATTAGTCTAGCCCCTTAAAATGCGGTCAAAGATCCTTTGAGATAAAATGTACGCGTTCATATTTTTACATTTCGCATGGTGTCTTCTGCAGTTAGTGGAGAAACTAATTATACGCCGTACTTATCTTGCAAAGATATTTTTCTTGAAGGTTTGAAAGCATTGCCCACGTCATCCTTCATATAAATATGGCGTTTTCAAAGGAAATTTAAGGTCACTTGATGTACGCGTCCAGAATTACTTTTTTGAGTGGTTTGAACTCCTGAGAAGGATACACCTTGTCTACGTATTTACATTCACAGAGAATAAGCTTGTTTGCGCCGTAGGTCGTTAGTATATGCCCTTATGGATATGCATCTTGCTGTAGATGTGCGTGAGTAGTGTTCTTGCTGGTTGAAGAATGGGTTTAGCAATAAAGGTCATTACTTGTCCGCTCTGGTTCTAGATAACCTTGATGAGAAACAGTGCCCGACTCTTCCTTTAGGGTATTTATCCAAGGGATATTTGACTTGCAACATCTCACTTTTATAAACATAATGCATGTTTTCAAATTTACATGAACACAAACGCAAATAAAAATACACACACACACATACACACACACACACACACACACACACACATATATATATATATATATATATATATATATATATATATATATATATATATATATATATATATATATATATATATATATATATATATATTTTACACACACACACACACACACAGAGAGAGAGAGAGAGAGAGAGAGAGTTTTCTAATATGTTTTAGATTTTTGTTCTTTTTGTTGGTAAATCATTTAAATTCCACTGCAACCAGGACAGTCGTATTTGTGACCGGGATAACATCATCGCCCTCATATAGTAGGATGTTTCAACGCATTAAGTATGTAAATCTGGTTGAAGAAAAAAATGAGGTCAGTCATATAATGTAATCAATTGCTGTCTCGTTAGATATTGAATCTTACATCCTGAGCTTTTATACATCTTAAGGAACGATAGTCTCATTTCTTTCGTGATATTGTATCTAAACATTATTGTTAGCATGCCGAAGAATTGACCTGTTTGATTAACTGACGTCACAGAAACTGTGGTCGTCAACGCAATATGCCGAAGGACGTTAAAAAAAATCGTCGCGGTACTGACTTTTCAAGACCACCTTTACGATAATCTTGAAAATAAAGATAAAGAAAAGAAAAGGGGAAAAAAAGAAGGAAGCGCTCCATATCTCTCTTGAGGTGGTTTCTAGTGCCATTTGTTGATCCCAGAGGCCGGGATGGTTGCAGGTGGGAGGAGGCAGGGAAGCAGCAGGCGGTGGGGGGGGATCATTGGGAGTCTGCTGAGGAGGAAGTGTCTATCCCCAGCGTGTTTTTAAGGCGGCTGTAAATAGTTAAATGTGACTAGAAATAGCAGGAAGCAAGAGTACGTCGACTCGATGCTATTATGACATGATTTTGAAATCTGATTTTTTTAGTCGGTATACTTATACTGACAAAATATGCAATGCAGTTTTTAATACTGCATTGTAATATACACCGTTCGTTGTGTGGTATGACTGTGGGGCTGATTCCAGTAAACTAAAGTGCCGTATGGATCTTTTCGATATGCCATTGTTACACACACACACACACACACACACACACACACACACACACACACACACACACACACACACATATATATATATATATATATATATATATATATATATATATATATATATATATATATTGAAGAACTTCATTATTCCATCTCAGTGACTTTCTTTCCATATTTTCAATCTTCATGACAAATAACCCCTCTTTCTTTTTTTTATGTCTCCTCTTCATTGTTTCTTTCTGATTTCCTGAAGGGCAAAAAAAAAAAAAAAAAAAAAAAAAAAAAAAACAATCCTCCCATCCCATCGTCTTTTCTTCTGTTGTGGACCGGTGCCCTTCGGCCACTTTCACCTCCGTTCGTCGCATCCAGTGTTACTGAGACGATACAGAAAACTTCGTTCAAGATGCAGCGCTGATCAAGGGCTGAGACTTGGTTGAGGTCGCTGTGGGCGGAGCTTATTTGTTGGGGGAAGGAGGGAAGAGGCACTCTGCGCCTGCGCAGTACAAAAATTAAATAGTTAGATGCTGTAGTATTAATTAATGTTTCTTGTTATATTTAATTTGAATGAAGATGAAAAGCTGAGTTTTATACTTTCCCTGGTGCTTTGAACTACGAACTGAATCCATTCCTAACTGAAATCTTGTCACAGCTTATGAATAGCAAGTAGTCACCACGTGTTTTCCTATAGTTCTCTCGTTCATAGCATAATTTATCTCAGAAATCATTTATATGAGCTGTATACCTTTATATTCTCTCGCTTTCACGTAATTTTCGGAAAGACGACCAATCCAGATGAATTGGTCGGCAAAAAAGGGGCGGGGATTACAATATGCAATGACAGCCAGTTGTAGAGTAAGAGACAGGGGGGTTTGGGGTCGAGGGGTGGAGCTATCATCGACTGGCTGACCTAAGGCTGGTCCTTATAACATGACCACCTTGCCCCAGTGCTTCAGTTTGTTTACGGCTAGGTTACAGGACGGAGAGGAGCTTGGAGGAGCAGTGCTGTGTTGGTGCCTCCAACATTACCATCAGTAGCAGCAGCAGCAGAAGAGATAAAACTGCCAGTTACCTTACCAGCAGCAGGCAGACTCTTTTACTATTACTTCAACTAGAAAATAAAATAAGTGCCCAGGGAATCATCTGAAACTTCATCCCCCATACACATAAATGATGGATCCACACAACGAAACTGAAAAGGAGAATGAAAACAACAATGACAAGAACAGTGAACAACAGCCTCAACCAGTCGATTTTCCACTGGGTAAATGTCTTATTTCAGTTTTAGGAGTCTGCAAAGATCAGAGTGATTTTGTACAGTTTTGCGAAGTGGGATTTTTTCTTCTGCCTTCGATTACCGGACGTGGATTTACTTGGTGTTGTGAATTGAGGTCTTTGGGATATTTTGGGTTCGCTGATTTAATTACTGATGGAGAAAGAAAAAACCCAACAATTTAACAGTAAATGGATGCTGTTGCTCGAACTTTCAAAAGCCTTTAGAAAACGCTAACGCTGGAAATGTGCTTTATTATTAACATTTTAAATTAATGTATTTTTAAAGGGGATAGTCAAATCTGCCTTGTTTAGCCCTCTGGATTAATATAAAAACTCTTCATTGCTATATTTCTTCAACTTACGGGCAAACATGATCCTTTTCAGAGGCAGAGACAGAGGCCTGTGTCAATCAAGAGTAGTTTCGTGTAGGGGGTGGGAATGAAAGTCTGGACCTTTTTTTTTATTTTTAAATAAGATGTCTTATAATATAGGTATTTTCAAATATTCACTTTGGCTGATTTTTTTTTAGTATATTTCTAAATCCACTAAAGACATTTAGCTCACACTATCAAGTTCTGGTTGAGTTACGAAACGAGCTTTATTGAATATTTATGGTTGTTTATATAGTTTTCTAATGTCCAACGGGCGAGACGTTTACTGCAGGGGTATGAACCATTGCATGTATTTCACTTAAGTGCGAGATTATTAGGATAACGTCTTAATTTTTTCTTTAATGCACTTTTAAAAGAAAAGGCTAGATGGATTACTTCAGATCAAAAATTTGTTGGCATTCATAGATTTATTTTTCAAAATGGTAACCAACATTTATTTACTGAATGTGTGTGTGTATATATATATATATATATATATATATATATATATATATATATATATATATATATATATATATATATATATATATATATATATATATATATTGCATTTTTGACGGAGTTATTTTTGTGGGTAGGACTGATGTGACAGGAGAAAAAGAATCGTATGTTAATGGAAGTGAAACAACGTAAAGGAGATAGAATCAAAACCAGTTTTTCAGAAATCAATCAGTCGGCCAGAAATAACTGGAAAACTATTTAGGTAATTGAAATGGGATTCTTCAGAACCAGAAAGAGTTCCCAGGTCGTGCTTGTCCGCTCTATGCCTTTATTTTTTTTCTTGATCTACCTCCTTCTCTTAATTTTATCTTTACTTGTAGAGTCTACTCATGATATTTCTCGTTGAGATTTTCAGTTAATGCCAAAGATCATATATAAATTCAGCGATTTTGTCTTATTTCACCGTCGGTGGGGGGCGAGAGATATTAACGTCGAGTCAATTTGGGATAAAAAATACACCAGAATCCAAATTGATGTATCTAGATTCCGTTTCTTTTTTTTCTTGTCTCATATCTTTTGTGGAATTGTAACTCGTCTCTTCGTTTCTTATCAGTTTTATTTCTTAAATTTACCTGTATAAAGTTGTGTGGTGCCTGGGTCATTTCTTCTTGAAAATGTGTTGTTATTTTGCATAATATATTGATCATCGTCTATCTCGTCTGCATATGAAGAAAAGCTGGATATTTTGAGATACATAATAATAATAATAATAATAATAATAATAATAATAATAGGTAGTAGCAGTAGGAGCATAATTGTTTGTCATGTGATTCATAAGGTCGTTGCCACAAACCCCCAAAATATTTGCCACTTCTTCACTTCCGCCGACTTCATTCTCTTCTTCCTCAAATGTCTTGGAAGATTCAGTGAGCTGTCAGCCTTGAGTCGAGATTTCCATGGTCACCGTCTCTCGCCTCGCGCGCCTGAGTGGTTGGCTGCCCGCCCGTCGAAAAACGTTCTTGAAGGTTTTCTGCAGTAACGTCTCATACCTCCCGTCGATCGATGCTTCGTCACGGAACCCTCCGGTGGTTTTGTGTTAAAATATGACGGTTCCTAACTTTTCTTTGTCTGAAGGCAGGCAGAAGCTTTTGTCTGATGGTTCGCGAGGAAGCATCAGTATCATGAATGATAGTTTTATGTTATAATTCTGCTGAGGTTGGTTATGAGATACTGCTTTGTTCTTGCGCATTCACTTTTATTCCTTGTCAAGCAGCCTCTGCTGTATCAGAAATTTTCGATTTATTGAGATGTTGATCTGTCTTCTTTCCGACCACAGTGTGCAGATGAAATACAAAATTTGTTTATGGACAAAGTAATCCAATCTGCAGTTTCACACATTCGCATGTAGATTCTCGAAAAAAATTTAACTCAGCCATTGCGTGACCTTTGCTTTAGGTGAAGCAATTTTCACGGCCCATGGTCTCGCCTTCCATTTGCCGGATCACTATCTATGAAGCATTGAAATCTGCGACGCCGTTGCATAGGTAGTTGAACTCTCCTGTAGATTACAAAAGTATTTTGTTCTCACACACTCATCAGTCACTCCGGCCTTTTTCTATATATTTAGACGATGGTAATTATATTTTGGCCATTAAGGTAACTTTAGTTACGTAAAAGTTTCAGAGGTTGTAGTAATTTGAGTTAGTAACTGCGTATTCCCATGATGTAAGTGCAGCGACTTTGCCTTCATTCATTAGTGCTATTTCATATATAGAGCGTTTTATATAATTTATCAGTTTTCTTATTTCCTTTTCATATGAAGACCCACTTTTGAAATAAAATTACTTTTCAAATTTAGTTTCAAATAACTTTGCTCATTTTGAATAAAAAAAAGGAATAATCCACATTACAACTGATTAAAACTATTGGTTAGGTTTCCTCTGAAGAAACTATTGTTGTCAGGAGTGTCCTCCAAAGTACCTACAGCATGTGTGTGTCCATAAAGTGTAGACAGCGCAGGCAACGCCCTGCATTGTTATATTACGGAAGAATCTTTACCGAAAAGATAAAAAAAAGGAATGTAAATCGGTTGGGTAGGCTTGGCTTGATTTTTATATTCCTTTTTAACCGATTAGAAATTTCACTCTCACTCTCGCTCACACACACACATACTGTATATATATATATATTGGTACACATGTGTATGGTGTTTGTGTGTGTGTGTTTTATGTTAAATGTGACTTAATGCTAAGAGTAACCTTCCGTACATGCTGTTAGTGTTCAGGTTTGTTTCATCACCATGCAGGAATTAAGGGGTAGAGAACATTTTATCTGCTTTTACATATTACTCCTTCTGGTGAGAAAGAAAGGTGATTTTAGATTTGTACACCTCTGAATAATCATCGTCTCCATTATTAAAAACCAATTTTAAATTTCGTAGCTGTGGCTGAGAACCTGTTCAAAGCTCATGTAATCGTAAAAATGATTTCGTTCTTCGTTAAATAACTTGGGGTTTTCTGATTATTATGAAGCTCACATTAATTCATGATAATTTATTTTGGTTCAACAAGCCACCGGAGTGCTTTAACGGAGTCAACAATTCATCATTACAAAGTAGCTGGTCGTCATTGCAAGCCGGTTTGAAAACTAAAGATGTGTATTCATCAAACTCGCATAATCAGAGCAGCTAGCTCATTAAATACGTCAATAATTAGTACATAAATTACGTCCAAGTAAACTAGAGCTGATTAGAATCACATTCGGTGTATAAAATGTTTTCAAATAAGTTAGGGTATAAAGACAGACTTCTGTATACCAAAAGTTCGCGTATACCCTTTGAGAATGTTCAGTACAGTGACCTCTCATCACGTGGTTTAAGGTACGCCGCCATTGCGTAGGCCCTACTCATCTCCCCCCTCCCTATCACCTATTTGTGTATTTCTACAGCGTTACTGTCGCACCTTTCACTTTTCCTTGTCCCCCCCCCTTTTCCCCGCAACTGCAGTCACAGGACTCTTATGGAAGTTGTGCTGGGTATGAATCACCCAGAGTCATTGAAATGAAGTTTGTTTAAAAAATGGAAATTTTTATTTTTTAAACTTTGAATCTTAGTTGTACGAGGTTTTATGTGATTTTGGTTACATATATTAAAATAGTACTGCCTTAGATGTCAAAAAAATGTATGATCCCCCAGAAGTCTGTAAACGCAGCGCTGGGTTTAAATACATTGCATTGCCTGCATCAGTATCATGTGTGACGATCTTCATGAAGTAACCACACTGCTGAGGTTTAGAAATCCTTAACTGATGCCATTTTCTTGCAGCATTTATTTGCACACGAGCATTAACTAAGTTTAAATATAATCTTACTTTGGCAATGCATCAAGTTAAATGATTTCGATGACCTGTAAGGGTTGACGGTTTCTTTCCCTTCGGAAATTGTGGATAATTTGCCGAGGTCTACAAGTTAAGAAGTAACTCATGCCCCCGAAAGAACCGATATATAGCCAACTTGACCTATATTATGTATGATTAGTTATTGGTAAAAGTTGAAACAGGTAGCACATACTTCCCATTACCAGACTGGTTGCCCTTTCCAGCTTTTTTTTTTTTATTCGACTAATTTCCCGTAGATGTAAGTGGCACACTTCCACTGAGGGAGAAGCAGTGGAAATTTGCAGTCATACGAGAGAGGTGTTTTGTCACATCATCAGACTTTCTATCTTATGCTTGTTGAAAGCCTGGTACTGAAGTTTGCCCTTGAAACTTTTCACATGTTGTCAGCATAAAGGCTGCGTCGTTGTAAGATTGATGGAATAAATTGACATGTTACCAAGCACAGACTTTAACTTGGGAAGGTAGCGAATGAAATTTTTCAGATTTGATAAAACGTCTGGCATCATCTACAACACTAATCATACTTTTTCATTTTTATGTTTCAAGTTACTGAAGAGAAGGCAGAGATGTTAAATTGGTAATATATTTACTAGGAAATCAATACTGTGTGTAAAAAGTAAACGCAGAATGGTTGAAACTTTTCACTGGTTAGCATGCTAATGTTGACCCATTATAGTGCTCTCGGGGTAACACTTTCCTGCAGGTCATGTGACAGTGAGCCAGACTCCGGGCAGCTGATACCGCTCGGGCTCGTCTCTCTTATGCTTTCCTTATTAAATAAGTTCTTGGTGCGTCTCCTCGTCTTTCTACCTTTGGGCAATTTACAAGCTTCTCGAATGTTAAAACCGCCCACTACACATGGTACCAAGATATGCATTTGATTGCTTTCTCAAACTGGTATCGCCTTTCCTTTTTAAAGGGCAGGTTTGAAGCATTCTTGATAGTTTAAGTTGCAGAGTTGAAACCTTCGATGCTAAAACAAGGAAGTAAGAAGAAGATTAATTATTTTACGTGAAGGGTATTACTGGTGGTAATATTATTGTTCGATAATCTGCCTTCACAGCTTCATTTTATTATTTTCAAATATGAATTCATATTTGAAAATATTAAAATGAAACTGTGAAGGCAGATGATCGAACACTAATATTACTACCACTACTACCTCTTCACGTAAAATAATTAATCTTCTTCTTACTTCCTTGTTTTAACATCATAAGCTTCAACCCTCTACAACTTACACGATCAAGAATTTTTAATTTGATGCTTTGTCCAATGGAATCCCCAAGGAATTCGTAATAGGGACTGGCGCTCTATATAAACACCATTATCATAGTCCGTTAACTGCCAAGTTAAGGCTGAATCCCTGTGCAGAAAACAAATGCGGCATCATACGCTTTCCCAAAGGCCCACCAGCACCGAATCTACCCCTCTCCGTACTCTCTACCTCTCGCCGCTGTCTGGGATTGCATTGCCGTGACCTCTTCCGATCCATTAAACCACCACTTTCTTGGTTTCTTTCTACCAAGATTTTCGGTTTAACGCTAAATTTTTCTAATTATTCTCCATTCACTTCATATCCTTGCAAGCCTAAACTTTTCAACTCATCTTATTTCTCATATACCATCGTGGCAGTTCCTGTGAATTAACGTACGTTTTTGTTCCTTGAACTCGCTACAAAAAAGGGAATACAATGAAGGGAATTTTGTGGGTTAAAGCGTCTGGCTTCACCTGATGACAGCCCGTTAGTTTTATCATGTCTGCTGCAATTTCATGGCCAGAGATATTTTAATGGGCATCCAATAGGAAAGCGCAGTTCGAAAAATGCAGCCAGTTGCAGTGATGCAAGTTTTGTTATTTCATTACGGCGATTAGTAAACCGCCTGACTCTCTCTCTCTCTCTCTCTCTCTCTCTCTGGCTTAATCAGTGCTGATAGGTATGTATTAGTTTCACATTAATGTGAAGATCTACTTTTTTCCCCTTAATGGAGTACCTGTCGTATTCCATTCCAATTCGACCCATCTTCAGATTCCTTATTCGCAATGGACTTTTTTCTTTCCATGACATGATTAAACTCGGACCTACTTCGTTCAGACATTTTCTTCGTCTTTCTGCTTATTGTTTGTCCGCCCATTTCACTGTTCTTCCTTTTAGTTTCAACAATATTGCATTGGACGTATTATGAACGTCATTGCTGTAATAGGTTTATTTTAAAGGTATTAAAAAGTATGGTATAATAGTGAGGTATGTTTTTGTCGAGAGACTGGGCATCTTCACCTAATTGCAGGTCTTAGTTACTAGTCAGACCACTTTTTACATTCGTCGTTTAATTCTCACGTGAAAGCTTAAGCCATCGTTTGCTCAGGTAAAAATTCGTTTGGTCATGTACAAATTTGTTTGCTTATATAAGATTTTAGAGGGACGTAGAGGGCAAGATAAATGAAGTTACAGAGAGAAGGGTAATAGTGAGATAATTATTGTTTATTGGAACAAGTCAGAGTAGTAACATTCTCTCTCTCTCGGTTATGAGGTATGACCGGGACGCCTTGTAGTGAATAAAAAAAAATGCAGCAGTGATTCTTGCACTTTCGCCAGATTTCCTTCAGATTTATTATCCCCCTCGTCTCTTCTTCCTGTAGTCGGGGAATAGAGGGAGGAGAAGCAGGCCCTTCCTATCTCGCAATCGCAAGCTTTAGGCTGTGTGTCTGGTGTGGGCAGGGCTAGCAGACATTTGCGCAGATCGCAGTCAAGTAGTTGCACCTGAGGCAACAAAAGCTTCACATTTGTGAATTGAAGCTAGGTTCATTGTAACAAGTAATCTGTAAACCATAGAGGAAGGTTTTGGTGGGCTAAATATACTAATACACTTACAGGTTACAATTTCTTTGCAAGCTTTTTTGTCTCTAGTTATGGTAAGACCATTTACCTCACAATGGCTTGGCATTTTTCTTTAAAAGTTACTCATAACCCATTTGCCATCAATATAGTATATTAATCGTAATTCCCCCTCACTTTCCGTTATTCACCTCCAGAAATTATGTTGTCAGTTCATTTTGACAGATCCATCGACAATTTGTCGTCTGTGCTGGCAAGAGTTTTTTTTTTCCGTAAACTCTTATTATCTTGGCGTAGTTAAAAACTTTTATGGCTTGTTTAAATAATCGGCATCTCTCTCACCTATCAAATATGAAACGATAAAACTACGAAAACAACTACAAAGATGGGCTGATGTTAAGAAGGCTGTGCCATGATAATAGCCAATGTTCTAACGAGGGTTCATAAACGCCCAGGGGTATGGGAAGTCCATGAACATCATTGAGGGTCAGGTTCACTTGTTTAGCTATTTTCAAAACCTTTTTTTATATCTAACAGCTGCATGCACGGTATCGATCCCTATAAATATTCTGTCGATCTCTCTCTCTCTCTCTAATGGTTTTCTTTAGTAATGATATAGTTGCAGTTTCCCATAGCTTTTACCATTTAGTCAAATTCAGACTAAGGCTTAAACTGCTGCGGATATGAATACAAAAAGCAAACTTGGCAAGTACCATAATTTTAGAAAATGTTATGGTTGTTCAGTCGTGCATTTTAAAGTGAACTTGCATGCTTTTCTACCAGATAGAACGTCTTGAACTTCGCCTATGCAAGCCGTGGCTTTCGCTGCCACTGGCTTGGACAGTTCGGCATTCAGGAGAGACTAATCTCCCCTGTGTCATAAAATAGCTTGTACTTTCAGTACCACAAATTTCACCAAAGATGGGACCGGAAGTTGACTGATGGAAATTATGTCGGGGATCTTCCATTATGTATTTCCTTACGATCCACTCCCTGTCATTAACTTTGTTAGTCCGGAATTTGTTTGTTTTTTATAAATGAGAGTTCTGGTACCTATCTGTTGTTTATCGACAGCCGACGTTTTTCCAGTATAGGATAGCTTCTTCATATAATGAACTATAAATTTATTGCTTCTTTCGTCCCGCGTGCTGTTGTTTTCTAGATCCTTAAAGATTATGTAATTTCAGATTGGATATCCTCATTGTTTTGACCTCCCCCCACCCACAAACACACACGCACAATTGTCTATGGAGAATCGACATGACTTTCACATGCGTGCCTTTAGTCTTTTATGTAAAACACTGGTTTCCAAGTGATTCGTGTTAAATCTGAAGTTGGCATCCTCATTCCACAGAACTTTATCAGTATCCTTCACAACCTTTTGTGCTTCTTGGAAGAGATTTGTCAAGGATTAAAGGATAAAAATAATTTGCTAGAACCGAAGGGTTATTAATTGCTTAGTCTGTAGAGGTCTCAAATGTCGTCTGGCCAATTTGCAAGTAGGAACCGCCGCTGCAAACGATCTTTTCTTTTCTTTTCGTTCGATAACATTGCTAATCAGTGACAAAACTGCGCGTGAGAGACGTAGAAGTCGGAAAGCGACTGTAAGTGTTTAAAAGTAAAGACCAGTGTACCCAACGCTTTCATTTATTGCTAAGTTGAATAATAACCTGTTCTTAATTTGTACCCGAAGAATGTGAACGTAATGCAAGAAACTGCTTGGTAAATGACCTTTAACTGTAGGAGCTTAAATTTAATGCATACATGTATGTTGAATTCTGACTAAATTGTATTTGAGCCAGTTACTACGTTTTCTGTTTTTAAAGTACATAAACGCATAGAGTAATGTACCTTATGCACATGCATGGTAGTCAGTTTTGCGGAATTTTGAAAGCATGGCTGGAGTACTATTTACAGTGAAAATCCGGTGAATTCTAGTCTTAAGTGTTTATCAGCTTAGTTTTATTTTCACAAGACAACAGCATATGTGCTTTGTTTCTATAGTTTATAAATACATTTCGCATTCCTATGTATTTATCGCTCTACAACTTAATTTAATATGTGAAAGCTTTCCAGGCTAGTGAATGACTTTTTTTTTATTTTGCATGAATTTGCGCTTATGTTGAATAATAACAACATAACAGTAATGGTTATTTGTAATGCCTCCATTTAAATTAATAGTATTGTCCATTACAACTTGGAATTGTCTTGGACCTGGAAATTTCTTTTGCAGTCTCATTTTAACGTTTCCTCACTCATACCTGTGTTTTCTTTCCTCCTGCAGGTGCAGTACTGCTCGACCTGGAGGAGCGCGACCTCCCTAGCATCGCCGCTAGGGTGGTCGATAAGATGATCGCCTGTGATCAGATCCCACCTGACCAACGCGATGCCGTAATACGCGTCCTTCTCCTCAGGCATAGACACATCCGCGATAACCATTCGTCCTTCAGGCTCCCCTCCCGTGGATCCAAAAATGCCCTTGCAAGGTGATTGCTCAGTCCCTTATTTGTTGTTTTTTTGGTATATTAAATTTTTTCCGAACGTGATATTTGTCAATAGTCAACATTTTTCTTGCATACTTAATGTATATTTGTATTCCATCAATTACTTCTCAGTAACTGGTAGTTGACCATTATAATATATTTGTTGCATTTTATGTTAAGCGTATTCAATCATTTACATAGCAATATACTGTTTATACGTATTTTTGACAATATCCCGCCCTCTTTTAATGATGCTAAATGCTGATATAATTTCAAAAATTTGTCCCTATCAAATCTAATGTGACTTTACCTTAAAAATTCTAGGCGACGTGCAAGATATTTTGCCTCTCCGACACCCATACTTTAATTGTGGTACAATGCATTCGTTCATGTCAAGCAATAACTTCGTTTAAACATTTCATTACTGACCTTGCCACAGTCTTGCCACTATTGTGTGCGTCCTTAAGCTTAGGTCAAAAGAAGCTAAATTTAGCTCTCTTCCCTATGAATACTTCGATTTTTATACGTTTAAAACTTGGGTAGACTACTACATACATTAGCTCTTTTACGCTTTTATTGAAAATATGTTTGTTTGCACTACAGCTCCGATGAGAAGTTGGCGACATCTCCTACATCCCTGAGTTTGGACGGCGGCAGCAGCCTTAGAGCTTCGGTGCGGAAAGCTGGCCTGTCCAACCTCTTCCACGTCAACACCTTCGCTGGATTCCGCCGTCAGAACACCGAGGACAACATCACCTCCAATGGAAATGTCACGAAGGAACAATCCCAAGACAAGAAGGGCGTGAACAGAGAAGAAAGCTACACACAGGTAAGTCATTCTTGGGCTCTGCTAGGTACGGTGTCAGTTATTGTGATTTCAGGTTTAAATTAGCTCTAGCTTTTGCTGTGCGTGACAAGCCTCGTACGTGTTATTGAATAACTGAATTTTTTTAAAGGTATCTGGTATCTAAAGAGGCTGTAAATTGTTAACCCGCAAGCTTGACGGATATTGAAAAGGACAATGTATTTTATCCTAATTAACCCCATAGTTTTAGTGAGTAAGAAACCAGCACTTAAGGGAATTATACGAAACAACACTGATTAGACCATTTTTTTTACACGAAAATAGGAAATAGGGATTAGTTGAAAAATAATGTAGCAACTTGAATGTAAGGAACATTTGTTCCCCAATCGGGCATTTTGGCGCCACGCCCATTCTTTTTCCGCAAACTGGGCATGAGTTCCGCAGTCCGCAATATTTTCCCCCTAAGGACTTCAGGGATGCTCTTCCGTATCAAGCGAAACACGCGCGACCTTGACATTTTAAGTCAACACAAGGCGGTAGTACACTGCAATTTCGTAATAAAGCGGAAGTGTTTATCTCTCCTAGCTTTTGAAACAAATGTTTAGCGTGAGTTTGCATGTATAAACACTGGCTTGTTCTTCGTGGGCTGCCCACGGCAGTCAGAACATGTTTTTTAATTGGATATAAAAAAAAATTAAAATCGATTGTTTTCTTGTTAATCCAATTGAAAATACTTGAATAACGAAATCAGAAAGGAGATTCCTTCGTCCAGAATTTGACCTTTGTTGGCCAGATACCATGTAATGAACAGAAAGTGTTTTTCGTTAAGAATAAACCAATTTACATTGTTTAGACATTAAAGTCTTGACGTTTTTGATAATGTTTTTGTAACCATTCCAGTGCTCTCCGTTACATAAAGAGCGCGGGCATCCATCTTTGGTATTTAGTAAAAGCTGCCTTTTGAACCTTCTCATAGGGAATTTCCCTCTTGAATTTTATACACCCCTGATTCTTTGTCTGTCTGATACTGTTCATTATTTACGTCAAACTAAAAGTAGTTAACCTTGTTGACTTTTCGGCTGCGTTGCAAAAATTAGCCCGGCTGAATGTCATAGGGTGGATCCTGAAGACCACATTTCATAGGATATGATGAAAGTGTTCAATCGGGAGACCGTTAAAGCTTATGGTATTTGTATCAGAACGGTACTCGGGAAGAGTAGAGAGGTAGCTGTCAAATTAGTTCTCTCCCGTCCTTTTTTTTTTTTCATACCTTTGGAGGAACTTACAGGCTTTTTTTTTTTTTTTACTATCTTACTATGTCTTGGTGCCCTACAAATGCCGTTGTGACTTCGTATGTTAAAGTTAAATTCTCTCTCTCTCTCTCTCTCTCTCTCTCTCTCTCTCAGGCTAATCAAGAACTGACTTTTGTTGTTTAGATGTCTTCCAAGTTAGAATTTTGCAGCTATTACGCCCGGGAAAGAATGCCTTAACGCTGCATTTGATGTATAGCTTAACCAGTGCAATCATTGTCAGTGAATCATAGTCGGAAGCTCATTTGAGATTTGACAGTCCGTATGTGTAACGCTTGTTTTTGGTGGGATGGAGGGAGGAGGTTCTTTATTTTCTCCATCAATATATATAGTTCATGTTTAATAATTTCACCTAGGTAGATCTTATATTTTCTTTGCACAAACTAACCGTTTACATTATAACGAGAATAAAAAAAAAAGTTTGTATCAAATGTATTAGCGACAGAGAGAGAGAGAGAGAGAGAGAGAGAGAGAGAGAGAGAGAGAGAGAGAGAGAGAGAGAGAGAGAGAGAGAGAGAGAGAGAGGGGTAAAAAGTCGATTGACTAGTCCATTGCCTTGGATTGAGAGCGATGATCGTCGCTGTCCTTGATAGAAAGGACAAGAATGTACAGTTCGCTGTACGCAAGAAACTTGTCCTTTATGGGTACAAGGTAATCGTTAACATTTCCGTGAAGGCGCTGAGTCACTTGGACATAATAAACGAAAAGGCATTTTATTCATAGTGTATTTTTCCCATCAGAAACTTCCGGAGTGAAATCGTCATTTACAGTGAATCAGATGGTTGGGATAGAGTTTTATTTAAAATTACTCTTGCAGTAATATTTTATAATTTTCTCACAACACTCCAAAACCACTAGAGCCTGATAAGGTATTGCTGTCTCCTTACCGGGTGGGATTACATCTTTCATTTTATTACGTTTTACACATTTGTTTACTATTTATACCCAGTTCTGTGGCTGCCTTTCTTTCGTAGTATTGCCCTAGGTATTTTGCACAGTTTTTGAAGGATATAAAATATTCAGAGACGCGCAGCACGGTTTGTGTCGTTTCTTTGAAATGAATTAAATATGGGTGTAAAGCGTTAAGTTTTTATAGACCATAACTATATATTCCAACAGTCAATATAATTTTTAATAACATGATTCCATGCGAATAGAAGGTCATGTCAGGCACCACCTTCGAATGTAAAGGAAGCAACGCCTTGTGCTGAGCTGCAAAACACCGCCACGCCCTACTACTAATATATATGTGTGTGTGTGTGTAATATATATATATATTTATATATATATATATATATATATATATATATATATATATATATATATATATATATATATATATATATATATATATATATATATATATTATATATATATATATTATATATATATATATATATATATATATATATATATATATATATATATATATATATATATATATATATATATATATATACTGGATATCATATGCGGCTGTATACTCAGTTTAATAGGCTAGATTCATTTGAATCTCAATGAAGTAGGTCTGCCTATTCAAATGAAGTTAGACCATGCATATTAACAGTGTTGTTATTAATAATGTTGAATATACTCTATTTATCTTGCCCATTGCGCGGTTTCGTCACTCGGAATTTGGAACGGGTGCCCGTGCTACTATGTTTATGCGTCGAGCGCACACAAGCTCTTTCCACCCTTTTTTTTTATTCGGATCGCATGAGATACAGTATCAGACTAAGAACTTCAGGGCTATCTATCTGCATATTAATCCTCCGCTGCTTTTTTGTTCTGTATGTTGGTTTTCAGTCCCCGTGCCAATATTATTACCACAGCTATAATTACCAGCATAGCATGTATGGGATTCAGGTTGAAAGCAGTTTTCGAAACCAGTATTTAAGGACCCTTTTTTATAACGTGTCTTAGCCAAGGCTATAATTTAGTTCAAACCGCACCAGCTGTCGAGTGGTGTAGATGTTAGGATTGCGTTGTAGCTCCTTCCATGAGGATCAGTGCATTCTCTCTCTCTCTCTCTCTCTCTCTCTCTCTCTCTCTCTCTCTCTCTCTCTCTCTCTCTCTCTCGTACACTTTCCCTGTGAAAAGACACTGGGACTGCAATATGCCAAGGTTCGTTGGCCCTCATGGTTAAGGCTGCAGTTCCATGTTTCGTTGCGCCCTTCCGTTCATGACACGGGCATCTCGGGTGGCCATTCCACAGCAAAGTCATTAACAGCTTGGCATTGGTTTGAGTTGCCAAGGTCTTTAATCACTCTTGCCCTACACATTTTCTTCATTTTCTTATTTCTTGAAGGAATTCTCTTGTCGCGAAATACACATGTATTTTTTCGGAAGGAAGTGCAAAAATAAAGTCGCGGTCCTTTTCGGAAGAAAGTGCAAAAATGAAGTCATGGTTCTATCTTGAAATAGATTAAAAGCACGGCCAATCTACTTGTAGGTTGAAGATCAAAACCGGATGCGTTTGTCGCAAGGAGAATACTGATGTCATGGAAATGCTTGGGCGTCTTTTAAAGCTTGTTTCCACAGTAAATGAAGTCGCCCTTTTTATTATTATTTTTATTATATTATTATTATTAGAAGTAGCAGTAGTAGTACTAGTCGTAACAGCAGTAGCTGATATAAAAAAACCAACTTTCTCTTGCAATTGCTTCCAAATTCTCCTGGAGGTCCATTGTAAAACTAAAAGCTTTGTTTGTTTCTTGACTGTTGCTATCTTAAAGACTTTGAGAGTGCGTTTATCCCCCCTCACCTGCAGAGAGCAAGTGTCTTGATTTATAAACACTGCCTCTGATTTCATCCCTGTATTTAACGAATATCAAGGACTTGGTTACTTATTTTTAACGTTTCAAAGGTAATTTAGATAAAAATTTCCAGTTACGATCCAGAACGATAGAGAGAAGAGAGTAATGAATATACTGAAAGGTAACTAAAATCCACTGAGCAAGTCAGACAATAATTGTCATTGCGATGTTAAATAAAAGGGAACATGATTATTATTTGGAAGGTGATTTGGCTGTTTCTTCACGTGCCTCTTTTAGTCCTTTCATCAAATTAATATTGTTCAATAATCTCTAAAAATGTTTTGGGATGTCATCACAGTACTAGCCTTTTGTTTGTTCGGTGTTATAACTTTTTGTTGTAACGAAAATTTGTGGCTTTTCAAGTTATCTCTGTGTGTGTTACGCTTGCAGCTATGTTTACTGGAAAGTACATGACGGGATAGCTTGTTAAATAGTTTGCCATTTTTATTTTACTATATGGACTTTAGTACATCTGCTTTGGTATATATACTCTCCTTCATACTTCTTTGACTTTTAGGGTCATCGTTGAGTAAATTTAGTCCGTATATTTTGCCCTTCTAAATATACGTGCATTATACCTACACGACGTTGAATGCAATGCATGTTTTCTTTATTTAGCACCCTTTCTCTCCTTTCACTCACTTATGAATGCACTCTCTCTCTCTCTCTCTCTCTCTCTCTCTCTCTCTCTCTCTCTCTCTCTCTCTCTCTCTCTGCTCAGTAGATTTTTTTGCATTATGTACCTTTTCTCATTTCACGTAGGTAAAACTGTGCACTGCTGCACGGCTATTTTACCTTGTTTTTCCTTTGCTGAAGAAAGGAAGGAGATGATCCAGTAAAAATTAAACTTTGTTCGTCGTACAATTGGACTTCCCTTTCATTGGAATTCAGTAGTCGAGCGACACCTCACGTGATCCTTCCTTCGCGATAGGATTAATTAAGAAAATAAGCGTTGCCTGTCGCTGCATATGCACGATGCATACTTAATCTTTGCAGAAAATATTTAACGTTATCCCGTTGCCGTCCTGCCGAAGTAAACGAGCGCTTTATGAATGAGTGCCGTTGCCTCAAGATTCCGTTAGAAGGAAAAGAGAGGTTACGAGGGCGTAATCTTCCAGCTGTTTACCCCGTTCCTCTTCCTCCTCCTCCTCTTCCTTACCTTTGCTTCTTGCGATATTTCATTCATAAAGGGGAGACTGTTTTTTTCATCGGTGTTCACAAGACCAGCTTCTTTCTTGTTATATCGTTTGGTTTGGCCTAACCAGAGTCATTTGTTTGCAAGAGTGAAAAGGGGGGCAATAATAGGGGTACGGATTTGAACTTGAGAGTGCGAGTATTTCCTGTCATGTAACTACTATTTGGAAGTTCCTTGAAGGTCGTCGCTGACTCGTGGCCTTGCGCAAGGGACTTCCCCGCTTACTTCGAACCACCCTATTAAAGATGTTTTATACAGTGGCTATTGCTTTCAGCTTTACTTAATTATTCAAGGCGTGCATATGCGTTTTGTAATTTCTTGAATGGCTATATCAAAGCGGGTAGATATTGCAGGTTATTTTCAGGTTTCTCCTTTTGAATGTGTTAAATATATTGTCATTGCAACAACCACATTTCATTTGGTTTCCAGATTGATATTGAGGACTTGTCTCCGAAAGAGAGGGAAGCTAGGGAAAGTGCGCGAAAGAACAGTGAATTGATGAAGAAGATCCCAGAAGGAGCCGAAGCCACAGCCGTTCTTGTAGGTGCCGTCGATTTCCTGAAGCAGCCTACCATCGCCTTCGTTAGGCTCGCAGAGGGCGTCATGATGGATAACCTAGTTGAGGTACAGAACAACTAAGATTTCCTTCTATTTCACTCAACCATCCACTTATTTGGGTGTCGCTGACAGACCAGGCCATTATATTATTTGAAATATATTCTTTTAACATTCTTGAAGATTGATCAATTGCAGTCTTACCTTTTTAGTGTTTACATATTAAATATGTTACTTTTTCCTTTTTTGGTAGGTTCCCATTCCAGTAAGGTTCATGTTTGTGTTGCTTGGGCCCTTCCATGGCGAAATGGACTACCATGAGGTAGGTCGATCCATCTCTACTCTCATGTCCGACAAGGGCTTCCATGAAGTGGCCTACCGCGCCCATTCTCGTGGTCAGCTACTTTCTGCCATCAATGAATTCCTCAATGCTTCCATTGTTCTTCCACCTTCTGACTGGAACAACAAGGATCTTGTTCCAGTCGACGACATCAGAGCCAAGGCCAACCAGATTATGAAAAAGAAAGAAAGCATGCGAGCACGCAAACAATCAGAGCAAGGTGGGGCCTTAATTATCGTGTGATGTCTTTTATTGAAAGTGCGTTATTGCCTTAATTACTGAGATATCAACACACATTCTTTCTTTCATGTGGCATGCGAGTTTTCATCGGTCAAAATCTCTTGAGATTGTCTTTTTGATAATTGTTTTTTTATTAAATTCTTTGTTTTGTTCACACAACCCTCTGTATTTTTCAGGAGCAGCGGTGGCCCCAGTATCTGCAGGCGATGGAGATGGTGGGGACAGAAAGCCCCCTCCGCGTGATCCGCTCATTCGCCATGGCAAACCATTCTATGGTTTGATTCAGGATATCAAAATCCGTTATCCTCGCTACCTAAGTGATATTAAGGATGGCATCAGTGGTCAGGTTTTAGCATCTGCCTTTTTCATCTTCTTTGCTTGTCTGTCTGCAGCCATCACCTTCGGTGGCATGTATGGTAAGTACAGTATAGCTCTGGAGAGATTAGACACACTTGAGATTCGGGTACTTCTTTTGCGGTTTAGAGTGTGCTTGATACTCAACATATTTTACTATAAATAACAAGCTCTACGGAAAGTTTACCGAACCTTTTAACTTTCTTTTTTTGTTTAAGGTGGTTTGTTTCACCCTTGGCTCATATTTGATAACAATGACATGATAATCATGACTGACTGTTGTTGTCATTTTAGGTGATCAGATGGATAATTTCGTTGGTGTTGGAGAGACACTACTCTTGTCCATGATCAACGGATTACTCTATGCTTTGTTTGCCTGCCAACCGCTGATTATCGTTGGAGCGACAGGCCCACTTATGGTCTTTGACTTCAGTCTTTACAAGGTAAAAGACTATTTATTTGGAAATTTCTGTGTACCTTATCATGAGTATTTTCATTATATTAGTACAGACACTTTCATTTACTTGGTAAAATTTTGTTTATAGTAGTGAATGAGAATGAGTAAGTAATGTTTACCGAGGTCAGTTGTAATAGTTTGTTGAAGAGGACATGTAGTTCCTTTCCCCTGAAAATATTAGATGTAAATAGTAACTCCGAATGACAAAAAATTGTTCAGCACATCCATACAAATGTTGTTATACATACATGTACTGAGCTCATGAATTTATCCTTTATTTTTTTCAGTTTTGCGAGTCGAATGACATAGATTTCTTGTCCATAAGAGTTTGGATTGGTCTCTGGATGACTGTTGCTACAATAGTCATTGCTGCCTTTGAAGGTGTAGTTATTGTTAAAAAGTTCACCAGATTTACAGAAGAGATTTTCTCATCCCTCGTGTGCCTTATTTTCATTTACGAGGCCATTGCTAAACTTGTTGCTATTTTTATAGCGCATCCCCTGCAGGCAAATTATGGAATAATGGATTCCAGTAATAACTCAATGTAAGTAGTGAGGATTTTACCAATGCAATTCTGTCTCTTAAATTCTCTAGAAAAATTCATCTTATCTATAATTGCACAAACAAGTGAAAGATGTTTACTGGTTATATGTTAATATTCCTCTTAATGGATTTGTTTTGAAGAATATTGATTCTATAGTCTACTAGCTTTTATATGAAGTCTTTGTATGCTGAAGACTGCTATTATTGGCAGGCTTGGTAGTAAATTTCTTTTTAAGTAAATTAAAAGATAAAATTACTCTTGGAAAGTTTCTTATTGTTTCTATAACTTCTATACTTATTAAAGATATCAATTTTTCATAAGTTGGTACTTGAAAATTACTCCATTCTTGTAAATGCAAAACATTCATTTACAGAGTCAGTGGCATTATTGTGAATGGGACCCTTTTTAATGGAACTGATGGAAATGTCACAGAAATTGAAGATGCTGCTGTATCTATCGAAGCCCAGCCCAACACTGCGCTCCTCTCCTTTATTCTCACGATAGGAACCTTCATTATTGCAATCAAGCTGAAAAACTTCCGTAACTCTAAATTCCTTGGCAGGAGTGTAAGTACTATATTCTTCCTTGACTGCCTTTTATTTTGTTTTTGTGTTGTTCAGTAGGCATGTCATTATAAATCTTTTGAAGAGCTGGTCAAATATTGATGGGCTCTTATGGTGAGGGATGTAGGAATACATAATAGTAATACAGTAATAATAATAATAATAATAATAATAATAATAATAATAATAATAATAATAATAATGAATTACAAGACTAAATAATTAATTGTTATTTACAGATCAGAAGAGCGCTTGGTGATTTTGGTGTACCAATCTCCATTGTCTTGATGGTTTCTTTGGATTTCCTGATTAAGGACACCTACACTGATAAGCTCACCATGCCTGCAGGACTATCACCTTCCAAACCTGAGGTCCGAGGATGGCTGATCAACCCATTTGGTGCTCTTGAACCCCTTCCAGTGTGGTGCATATTTGCTGCAGCTCCTGCATCTCTTTTGCTGTTGATTCTTGTTTTCTTGGAAGGAAATATCTGCCAGTAAGTTTGTTAGGAATTATGTGTCTAACAGTTTGAGTGACTAGTGCTAGGTAAAGCAATAAGTAATGGGTATAAGCCGCTGACATTTTCAGTATCATTTAAGTGGAGTATATTTAAAGGACTAGTATTAGTATTGCAATTTGATTTAAGTAAAGTGTACTGCAGTCTACTAACTTAAGAAATATGGTACATAGCACTTGCTACATTTGAGGGATAAAATGAAACTTTCAGCCTTGATTGGAAGTGTTTGTTACCTTGTAGTGTGGTTTTAGAAGTAAAACCTAATCATTCTTTTCTCTTGTTAGGTGGCATGTCTAAGAAATATACCATTCTAAATTTCAATCATGCTAGGTATGATGACTCGGAAGACAGCTTATCAGAATTATGAGATAGTCTAGGGCAGAGTATAATGTATCCCCTTTTACTGTGAAGATAAGTATTTCTTTGAGCAAAGGATGCAGAAAAGGGCACCTTGGAGCTGTTATATATACAGATAACCTAATATTTGGAGCAGAATATGGGAAGAGGTGGTGGAAATGTGAAAGGTGTGAGGGTGAATTCAATGCTTGAGTACTGAATGAAACTGATGGTGTGACAAGAGGTGCTATGGATTACAAAATACACATGAAGTACAAAATTTATAAGGCCTAAAAATAAACTACAAGAGGAATATGAAAGGGGAATTCTGTAACACTTTTCTTTTGATAGATGGGCAAGTCTTAGTAAAGGTAGAACATATGTTACCTGGAGGAGGCACTGGGCTGTGAAGCATGCTTTGAGAGAGCAGTAAGAACTACAGTAGCTGAAGCATGGATGAAATGGAGTAGCTTGATTACTGGTGAATAAAAAGGTTTTATCAGTAGGGCAAAGGCTTACAAGGAGTACATAAAGCCTGTACTACTCTATGAAACATAAACATGGTGTTTGACAGGGGAAATGGAGTTTTACAAGAGGTGTGACCATAGAATGGTAAGACTCATAGCTGAAGTACGGTGGGAAAAACATACTGTAAATGAGGAGAAAAAATGAGATAGCTGGTTTTAGGTTGAGAGCATAGTTATTTAATAGCTATTTTTCTGAAGGAAGTGTGACAGGATAAGAAACTCAATACCATTATCTAAGTCAGACAGAAGGTGTTAAAATTGAAAATAAATTTTGTCCAACCCAGAAGTACTTAGAGGAAGTAATCTTTTAAGCAGCACAAGAGAGCTTTACTAAAGAACTACATACTTTTATTTCCAGTCTCATCTTGAACAAGCCGGAGAAGAATATGGTGAAGGGAACAGGCTTCCATTTCGATTTGGTCCTTTTTGGTGTTATTAATTTCGTTTCTGGCATCTTTGGCGCTCCATTCATGGGCCCTGCTTGTGTACGAACAATCTCTCATGTAGCTGCTCTTACTGTCATGAGCACTAATCAAGCTCCTGGTGAATCCCCAAAAATTCAGGGTGTACATGGTAAGCATTGATAAGTTTATGTCATCGCTTTTCTAAAATACAGTACAACGAATTATATAACTTGTGAACACATTAGCAATGAAAGATACATTCCAAAGTCAGCATTGTATACACTACAGTATTATTGTTTGCTATTTTTTGTAGTACAATACTTTCGAGTAGTTCTTCTTTGTATTACAATACTTTCGAGTAGTTCTTCTTTGTATTTTATTACTTTCGAGTAGTTCTGAGATGAAAATAGTGATATCTTGAGGTTTTTAATTAAACTAGAATTTTTGTTAGTATATTTATGACTATGTATTTCGGCAATGTTGTTAGAGAAACAATAACCTTAATTTCTAATCTTTCAGAACAAAGAATCAGTGGCTTCATTGTGTCTTTGTTGGTTGGATTGGCAGTGTTCCTAACAGCTGCTCTTAACTTGGTGCCCAAAGCTGTATTGTTGGGTGTTTTCTTATACATGGGAATATCAGCCACTGCTGGTATTCAGTTCGTTGAACGTTCAATGCTATTCCTAATGCCTGTCAAACATCATCCCAACGTCCCATATGTTAAGAAGGTCAGTTAGTTTAATAACTTTTTCAGATTTATGAAATAACTTTCATTTCTCAGTAATATTAATGGAACTTCTCCCTAAGGATGGCTTTTGCTCCTAACTTTTCCTGAGTTGAGTTTAAGCACAGTAACTTGCACATCAAATTAAAATGAAAAGTTTAGTACTGTAACTGTATGGGGATTGATTTATCATAAAATGAATCAAGTACATAATACCTTGGTTCTTCTCAGGTCTTGCATGGAGAAGTACAACTTGTAAGTTGTTCATCACAGAGTGAAGTGTTAAGTGAGACCTTTAAACTGTGTGAAGCAATGCATGGCTTCTAGAAAGCTCTAAAAAATTCAGATAGGTTTCAGAGCTGCTTTCTTTTAATCTAGAAA
This sequence comes from Macrobrachium rosenbergii, assembly GCF_040412425.1. Lineage (NCBI taxonomy): Eukaryota > Metazoa > Arthropoda > Malacostraca > Decapoda > Palaemonidae > Macrobrachium > Macrobrachium rosenbergii. Next base: position 10,167,203 of record NC_089786.1, on the reverse strand, counting down.
TATTTTAGTATAGTATCCAGAAAAGTATTTCTCATAGTGACACTGATAATCATTTAGTGCATAGGCTGGGAAATCATTAGAATGTAGAACTAAGTTTACGAAGACATGCCACTTAGTGGTGCTAGTTTTATTTTAATTTACTTAAAATACTTGATAATGTATTTTGTAAATCTTCACCATTTGATCCCATAGATTAGTTTCTTTTTTTTTTTACTCCATCTTGCTTGTATCTTTAAAATTGATAAAATTGTCTCCATATGCCTGCTGAAGAGGGGGTTCATAGTAGTTAGTTGAATAGGTTCATAGTAGTTAGTGGAATAAAATAAGATTTATTAACTAAGGTAGGTAATGGATATCACATGTACCTGCAGTATACATTTATTAATTTTCAAAAAGTAGCAATTTTGTGGTAAAATTGTGTCCATGGCATGAAATATTTTATTTCTCAACTTTGAGATGTTCTTTGCAGTAAAGGAAAGTAATGTATAAGTGGTGTTTAGAATTTACTCTTCATCTGTGGAATAATGATTGCATTTTTTCTCTTAAAAGTTGGTTAAAACTAACAGATTTTTAAACAAAGGAATTCTTAGATTTTCTTTGGCAGTAATTTTTTTTAATCTGAATAAGTATCTGCTGTTAATTCCTTAGAAATATAAATGGAAATTCAGTGCCAGTTAAATCCCAGAGAGGAAAAAACATGAGTGTACTTAGCCAGTGTGTGGCATGAGATTATAAAAGCTGTTATAAGAAGATTGATACCTCTAATTATATGTAACTACTTCTCATTGGGTGTTGGTATACAAACTTACATCATTATTTCTCCTTTTGCAGGTCCGTACATGGAAGATGCACGCTTTCACTGGGTCCCAACTTCTCCTTCTAGGCATATTGTGGGTTGTTAAGCAGTCCCCTGCATCCCTTTGCTTCCCATTTTTGCTGCTGCTTCTCATTCCCATTAGATTATTCCTTTTCCCCTATGTTTTCACTGCCACAGAGCTCAATGCTGTAAGTATTACTGTATATAGTTTTAAACCTTTGAAATACTGCAACAAAATTTGTTCAGTGTTGTTAGTAGTGCCTAACCATTCAAACAAGTGCATTGCATTTTAATTAATGACTAAAATACATTTCATTTTTTGTTTACAGCTTGATGGTCAGGAGGCTAATGCTGCCATGAATGATGATGGAGAGCCTGACTTCTTCGAGGAGACTCACGGCTTACCAACTCACATTAATCATGTTCACCAAAGCTGAGAAGTTCAAAAGCACCTGTGGGTTTTTTGAAATATAGATCTGTTGTGCAGCTGTTACACAGCTCATACATACATTCCTTAAGTCTTCCAGCCATTATGTGACTGACAGAAAATATTTCATTGATTTTTATTTTTACTTTAGGAATTTTTATAGTGGATGCAAAGGGACTGTAAATGATCAAGGATTTTGTATTTGCCTTAATTTCTACATTGTGCAAGTCTTCCAATAGTTTGTATTTTATAGCAGATAGAGGCTCTAGTCATGTAAAGTGCAATTAATTGCCTTTAATTTTTTTTTATGGAGATATTTCATCTACAATTTATATCTTCACTAGTTATGACTGAATCCAGAACACAAAAATGTTTAAGCTTTTCCTGTGATTTTTAAAAATTGCCTTTGAATTTTTCACAACCCATCTGGTTTGTAGAAGCTCTTCAGCAATGTACATTACCATTGTTATGTTTGAGGTCTAAACAGTCTAGCCTATAAGAAGTATGATCATTATTTGATTAATGTACAGTAGAGATAATCAAGGCTGTACAACAGAAAATGTGATATGAAAGAACCAGGCACAGGTTGGCATAAGCGAATTTATTCTTGTTGTGACAATAGTACAAGACTTGCCATTCCATTGTGTGGTGCTGAATTGTGTATACTCCGGGATTGCTTACTTGAATTTTCTTGGCAAGGAAATGAAGGCTGTTATGTGTGAGAAGTGAGATTATATATTATATTTATATTTATATATATATATATATATATATATATATATATATAAATATAAGTATAAATATTATATATATATATGTATAGGACTGTCAGTGCTCAATTGAAGATTTTATTTGAAATTCCGTAAAATCATATAACAAGATTTAAACATTTGTATAGTCTTGTTTCCACCTTGTTATGTGACTGTAGGTAAGGCAATATTGTAATTTGGTGCTCATATATATTGTAAGTATATATTTATTGATGCAAGTACCATTCACATGCAACTAACAGGAGTTCACTGTAATTCAAAGCCCAATTAGACACAGAACTGCATTGCAGTTATTGACACTAGTTTTTCCATTAGTGTTAATCCTGGATTCTCAAGGGCAGCAATTTCTAATTTTATTAATGTCCTAAATTCCTGAAAGGTATATAAAGTTTCATAGTTCCTGTTATGGATTGCCATAAAAAGTCTGGTTTTACAGCGTTTATAAGTTTTACACTATTTTAAGGGAAAATATAAGGGCATAGAAGAAAGATCACTGGTGATCTTAGATGGTGATTAGACACAAAAGACCTTTTCAGACTCTTGTCTAAAAGCTATATATAGTTTTATAATCCCTGGCAAGTACCTAGGCCCTGGTTAACATAATTTGTAAGGTCTTGTTGTAGTATTGGTGTGACATTTTCTTTTTATAATTTGCATTGTTACAATTTTTACCTCCAATACCATCAGCTAGTAACTTAGTTGTATGTTTTACTATTAATAGTTTTAGGTGTGCCAAATGTTTTCCTACAATTGTTTTCCTGAGAAAATTTCCCACTGCTATGATTTCAGACAGACTGACCAATACTCAAGTAATGCCATTTTTATTTTTAACATTTTATGATATATAAATATATATATCAATTGAAAATGATTCCACAGAAGATATAGTGTGGATAGTATTGAGAACAGCTTTTGGAGGATTTATTTATAAAAATGCAAAAAGTTCAGTGTTGTCTATTTCCTCTGAAAAACTGTTCAGTGTGCTTAAAGCTACCTATGTAAGGAACATAAACTGTGATGTAGCACGAGTGTCCATTTATATTGTAATATGCAGAATCTGACGGTTATAGTTAATTAGATTTTATCAAATTTGATAATTATACACACCTTATGTACATAATTATTGATATTAATCAGTCTTAAATATGGTATAATAAAAATTGACTGGTGAACATGAATATCACTCATATCCTCTAGTATACGGTATGTCTAAGTTTCTGAGACTAGTAGGCAAGCCCTTCAATTTCTATCCTTCAGTTCCAAAAGATGTGATATCAGCCAGGAAATTCAGCTCAGTTAACTATAAAAAGTGAATAATGTCCAGTATAATGCAGAGCTAAGAAAACAAAATTCAAGCTTTGACCACTGGTTTAAACTTCACAAACTATAAAATTCCCAGCAGCATTAAATTCTGCTGTAAGAAATGAAGTTTTCTAGTCAATGGTAACACTACTTTTAAATTGCTAGAAATATCAAGTACTGTGCCCAAGTCTAGACAGGAGCACAGTACAAGATTTTCCAATGAAAGAGGACCTTGATTTTGCTTGAGATGAGCTCCATCGTCCACTGATTGGTATAATTGTTGAACTATCAACATAATGTAGCACCTTAATTTTCAAGACCAGAAATTGTAGGTAGTAAACACTATACAACAAAAGGCACAGACCACCGCCATGACAGCCTCTTGTTGGTGTTCACATTAAAGGTTACTACTTTACCTGTTAACAGGTTTTCTACCTGAAGGACATGGTTTACCAGAGATCACCATGCTTCTTAAGGAGTTTTAAGCAGTCTTGCCCATCCTGAGAGCTGAAACTCTGGATTTGGACACATCACACTACAGTAGTCCTGTGAAGCCTCTATCAGATGCCATTCAAGCCCCTGAGAAAAGTTTCAGACAGAGATGTGACAGACAATTTTGGAGAATTACATGGTCTCTCATTAACAAGGTGACGCTTGGAGGCTGGGTCTTACTGTTTCATTTGTAGCAGAATTTGTTGTGAAAACAAAAAACCTGTTCCCAAAGAAAGATCCGAGTCACTCTTGGTTTCCTCCATTTGAGACTGTTGGTAATGATGGGCACAAGATATTATTGCAACCAATTCAAACCATATGTTACTATTTGCTGAGACTTATTTTAGCCTTCATGATACCTTAGTGGTACGGCTGCTAAACTTGAAGCATGAGTGTGGTTGGCCTTGCTAAGATTCTCACCTATGCCTTTTAGGTGTGATACATAGGCGACATTGACTTAAACATTCAGAATCCTAGTCAGGGCAGATGCCCCATCATGTATAAATATCAAAATCCACATGTCTGATTTCCTTTACGTGCAGGCTACAGTCAAGGTTGAAGGAATCTGGTATCAAGGGGAATTTTGTAACTTAATATTTAAGAAAATAAAAAGGTCATGTGTGAATTAGTGACAAACAAAAACATATGTATATAGATAATATGCACACATATATAGTAATATATAATTATATATATATATATATATATATATATATATATATATATATATATATATATATATATATATATATATAGATATATATATATATATATATATATATATATATATATATATATAGATATATATATATATATATATATATATATATATATATATATATATATATAGATATATATATAGATATATATATATATATATATATATATATATATATATAGATATATATATATATAATATATATATATATATATATATATATATATATATATATATATATATATATATATATATATATATAGATATATATATATATAGATATATATATATATAGATATATATATATATATATATATATATATATATATATATATATAGATATATATATATATATATATATATATATATATATATATATATATATATATATATATATATATATATATATATATATATATATATATAGAGAGAGAGAGAGAGAGAGAGAGAGAGAGAGAGGAGAGGGGGGGTGTTTAGTCAGTTAAAAGTGACTGTTTCTGCAGTACTAATAAGCTGTATTACCTGGACTCTGCTGCCATAAGAAGTTCCAGTGGCTTGGAATTTTAATGAACAGTGCCCCAGAGCACAGCAGTGCTAAGTGGAAGGTTGTGAGCCCTAAGCGGAGAAAATGGCCCCAAAATGGGATAAATCTCTCCAGTGGCCAGCAGCAGAGGTGTCAGGTCAGTTCATAAGCTGAGGATTACTAAAGTGATGGTAATTGGTGAAACAAAATGAAAACAGTTGCCCTTGGGGTTTTGACTGAGTTGTATGGAAGGTTGGAAGTGACATACTGGCTGGGTTTTGTCTAGTGTATTACTGGTTCCTTACTGAATTTATGTACAGTTGTTGTTGTTTCAGATTTAGCTGGCCTTGTGCCAGCACGGGCTCTTGCTCTTAGAGCAGCCCGTAACTCTATGTTGATGAGTCTGTGGGATGGTTAGGTTACATGAAAACTATTATGATGCATGAAAGTGATTTTGGGGGGGGATTTATGTACAGAATCTTCGTGGTTGTTATCGGCTGGTGCGTGCCACAATGTAGTTTCTAAACACAGACAAAACAAAACAGAGATTATGTTTCTGACACCTGTGCTTGTCGACAGACAAACAGATGGCGATTATGAGAGACAATATAAACGTACTATGATAAAACATATGTCAATGGAAAGGCCAGGAAATTCCACATATGGACATTTGCATGAGATTCGAGACAGATTAATGAATACAATGCAGTAGCATAATATATGTGAAATGGTGAGACGTTTGGCGTCTTCACAAACAGAAACATACATACAGTTTGATACAGAAGATTCGGTGGAACATTATGAGTACATGATCGGAATGCTTGCTTGGCAATGCAAGTAGTGGTGATTGTACATGAATCGAGACAACAATGGTTAGGGAGAAACAGACAAGAATATTGTATGGTAGAAGTTGCGTTCCTTCGAGCTATCGCCACTCACGCACGGGAGGGAGAGAGAGAGCGGGATGCTTTGTTGTCTTGTTTTGTCCGATGGCTGACTCACTCCCACGTGTGCCCATAGGACTGCCATGCGGTCCCATACAGAGTGTGGATATGGTGGTAGGCGAGAAAGTTGTAATAGTCAGCGTGTATTGTCCATGAATTTGAAAAAAATAAGTGAGACAGAAAATGTGTTTGGGAATCTGAATTTGTGCTTGGCTGGCTTTGGAGAATACAAAAATGAATGGTTATGCTGGGTGACAGAAATGTAAAGGTACATGATACAAAAATATTTGGAATGGTTTGTGATGGCTGGAAATGCAAGGCTTCTAAAGAAGAATATTCTTAACTGTACCTCAGAAACTGAAAATAGGGAGTGTCTTGGACTGTGTTAGTGGAAAAGCCATTTGATGAATATATACAACGGTGAGAAGTGGCTGAAGTTGCATCTAATCACAACCTGACTGAAACACAATATAAGACAGAGAGACTCTTAAGTTGGAGAATAAGGGTTTAAATGTACCTTTAAATATAATTAGGACATGGGAGTTTGATGAGAAGGAAGTGAGAACAGCTTAGAAACCGGGCTAGGGGTGAGGGCATAAAGGTTAAAGGAGTTTACAAGAGAGTAGGATTCACTAATGGGAGTATACAATCAGCAGAAGTATTTGTGGTTATAACGGGCTATTGAGGTGAAATACACGCAGTGAGTTGAATATGAGTAAGATCTTTCGTGAGAGTTATTTAATCTACAGGAAAGTAAATGGAGAGTCAAGAGTAAATGATGGAAATGGAGAGATGTTGCCTGTAGTGAATGCAGCCCTGGTTTAATAGTGATGCATTTTGAAAATGTGTTGAACTTAGAGAGCATATGAAGCGGACCTGAATGATGAATGAGTAGATGCGGTTATTTTAGGTTTGAGCATTATTGTTCAAGTGACTACTTAGGAGGTTAAAAGTTGAAAGGATCTCCAGCGAGATGCTTGTAGTGTGGTAGTGAAAGTGTGACTGAGTGGCTGACCAGGTTGTGCAAGGTATGTTGAGAAAAGGAAATGCTTGTTCCTGGGATACAGGCAAATGTGTTTGAAAAGACTGAAAACATACCAGGGAGGGTGTAAGGTGGATTTTGGATTGAGAAACTTAAGATAGATGATAGAGCGATTAATGGAGAAGAACATTGCGGAATTAAATCGGGAAGAGGGTGTGTGTATCAAATGCAGTAAGAAACAATTATGTGAGAAGTTTTAAAGTAAAGGGGAGAGAAAGAGAATTCAAGTGTTAAGGGCATATGACAAAAAGTGAAGTTGTTAGGTGATTAAAATTTATTGTGGCAGAAGTAAAGCTTAAACTATGAGACAGTATGCAGCCGGAAGTCATCAGTTTGGTGTAAAATTTGGTCTGAAACATGGGTGTGTAATGTCTCTTTAATATCTTTAAGGGCAGAGTGATGAAAGAAGTCAGAGAAAGGATACATGATGTCGAAGCAAAGTTGAGGATAAGAAAATGAGTTGTGAACGGTTTGTGTAATGGCTGATTTGTGGAGATAATGTAGTATTCGTTGGCGAAAATGAAGAGATATCGCAGAAACTAGTGAGAACAAAAACTGTATACATGAGGAGAAATTCGAAAGTAAATATCCGCAAAACTGCAAGTAACTTCTTGATGGTAAACGGAAACTAGGACGTTGGAGCAGATTTTAACAGGATGGTGGAAGAGTGGATGTTACAGAGACACCGTATTTTCTTGGTGATTTATATGACTAGGACATATATATATATATATATATATATATATATATATATATATATATATATATATATATATATATATATATAATATATTTATACAATTTATATAATATACTTATAAAATATATATACATACATATATGATATACAGATTGTTAATGATTACAGTACATATATTTTATATATATATATATATATATATATATATATATATATATATATATATATATATATATATATATATAATATATAAGACTGGAGTGTGTGCCTGAGCAGGTTTCGACTTTACTTCGAAGCCATCAACATCAATGACCCAGAAATAGAGTTGAAACCGGTCAGGACCTACACCCAATTTCTAATATTTTTCACATGTGTAGATGTGTACTAAACTAATCACGTGTTAATGTGATTATAATCATCATGTATCCAAGCCAGGTGAATTTCATGCATGGAGAGTGGAATGATTGATGCTCTTAAGTGATAAAGTATTGACTGAGAATAGTGAAGGCCACTAAGAAACTAGTCAAATAGCTGAAAACGTTCGTGAGAGGGGAAAGTTGGAGGTAAATATAAGCAAGACCAAGATTAGTAAGTGGCAAACAGGAAGATGGAGCAATGAATGTTAATGTGGGTAGCAGAATGGAAGCAACTGATTCGTAAAGATGTTTTGGAGTAAATGTACATATAAAGGATGAGGTAGGATGTGAGAAGAGGCAAGTCATAAAATAGGTAAAGCAAGGAAGGCAGAGGGTGTCTGCAAAATAGGAAGATACTTTTATGGTCTATGGAAGTTAAATTGGGAATGTATAGAGGGAATGCTGAACCCACTCTCATGTATGGAAGTGACGTGGAATGCAAATGAGAGCAAAAAGGACGATGAACTGTTTGCACAGAAAAGGTCGCAACAAGAACTGAAAGGGTAAGAAATGGGAGACAGACATGAAGGAAACAAAAAAAACTTTAACATGGGTGAAAGGATGCTTTGGTGTTGTGCGATAGTTTGGTTATGGAAAACGATAGGTTGGGGGAAAATGTCTCATTTGGAAGTGTCAGGATGGAGGAGAGGAAGACCCATAAAGCGCATGAGAGAGAGAGAGAGAGAGAGAGAGAGAGAGAGAGAGAGAGAGAGAGAGAGAGAGAGAGAGAGAATTAGTTTTAGGTATCCAGTAAGAATTTATATCTTCGATCTTTATTGATATATATTTAATCCGTTTTGTACGGTAGGGGTGGAGGCCACCCCTTGCAATTTAGGAGGTTGCACGCTACGGTTGACAGAGTTAAGGGTTCGGTTATATTACATTTGGAAAACTTCCAAAACAGTAAGAGAATGTGGAAATAAACCAAAATTATCCTCTGACTACCGGAAATGAGCAGTTGGACATTGGCGGAAGAGAGAGAGAGTTAAGAGAACTAACGTTAGACATATAAAAGAAGTTTCATTGTATTTGAAATGAAGTGCCCGTAAAACTGGCAAAAATGCCTTTTGTATAATGTTACATCTGTATAAGGGGAAAGGAGACATCTCGGCATTAATGAAGCTGAAAGTCTTCCAATTATGTTTTCTGAATTGTGTATACAGTAGGGACTGAAATTACGATTTACACTGTGAGGTCACTCCAGAAGGGGCGTATTGGCGTTCAAAAAAAAAAAAAGGATGGCTTGTTTTATACTGAGTTTGCCTTATGCTAGCAGGGCCCCACTGTCCGAATGTGTTGAGTGTCATGAATATTATGAGACTTGGTGTAGGTGTCTAGATTCTTCAAAGTGAAAGAGAAAACGACATTCATCCCAAACAAAGAGAAAGGACTGTCAGTATTTAATGGATGACTATACCATTTTCAAACTTGAATCTTGAACAATTGGATGTCCCTATAGCTCGCCATTTCCTGGCCTTTAATAATATCACAAGCTATGACATAGGGAATGATTAACATTTTGAATTCAGCTTTAATAAATTAAAGTATGATTGGTTTCTACTTAAAAGATGTAAGTCTTGACGCATTGAAAAGTAAAAGTAAAAAGTAATGAAATGAATGCCTTCACCTCCACTCTTTTGCAAAACAAAAAATGTTTTGTTGTTGTTTGTAGGCCAGATATAAGTACGAAATTATACTTAACTGGTGTGATTAACAGATTGGTAAATTTGTTGAAGCAGGTGATCTCAACATAACCTCATCTTTATAGCAGAAGCTAAAATATGCCGGACGTTACAGCAGCCAAGTGAAAGGTACGGTACGTTTTCTGAGCAATCACATCAACTTGCAGTGTTCTATATGGACCACAGGTAAATTCTTATTTGTTTTCCTTAGTAAGTCAACTAATACCAAATTTACTCTTTAAAAATTCTGCCAAATTCATTCCTGAAATTCTTGAACAGGGCAATAATATATTCAAGGTAAATTTTTTTTTATGTTGAGTGTTTGCTGACTTTCGTGCCCCTTAGTGGGACAATTGGAACTGTCCTCACACAGCAGTAACTGACACCAATTTTATTTTTATTACATCAAATTAGTTTAACCAGACCACTGAGCTGATTAACAGCTCTCCTAGTGCTGGCCCGAAGGATTAGATTTAATTTACGTGGCTAAGAACCAACTAGTTACCTAGCAACGGGGCCTACAGTTTATTGTGGAATCCGAACCACATTATGGCGAGAAATGAATTTCTATCACCAGAAATAAATTCCTCTAATTCTTCATTGGCCGGTCGGAGACTCGAACGCTGGACCAACAGCGTGCTAGCCGAGAGCTCTACCCACCCTGCCAATGAAGAACTTTAACAGGTTGATGGCGTGGCAATAAGGTCACCATGCAGTACAACATTCACCAATATATTAAAGTGACACCTTCAGGAACTATTTCTTATACAATGCCCTGAATCATTTCATCCCATTTTTCATATTAAAAAAATGTCGATAACGCGCTTTTATTGTTTACAGAAAAATCCCGTGCTAACATGTATTTAGAGTACGTCAATAAACTTCATCAAAAATCCCGTTTACTACGGAAGCAGAATGTGATTATTAGTTACTTTTTTCTAAATGTAAATATTTCACGTTCTAATAAGAGAGCCCCCTCAGGTTGTCTTTTTTTAAGAAAAAGACATACCTGAACATCAAAATGTTAGAGCCATATTAAATTAATTTTATCCTGGAAATATGAGAGAGAGAGAGAGAGAGAGAGAGAGAGAGAGAGAGAGAGAGAGAGAGAGAGAGAGAGAGATGCGAGTACTGAATTGCTAAACAGTCGCGCACTGTACTGCACGCGACGCTTATCTATTGCTGTAGTTCAACTTCTTAAGAACTTGGTTCAGCTACTCAAGAATGTAACGAAGTACATATTAAATGACAAAAAATTCGGCGATTTAAAGGTGCTAAGCTACGAAATTTAACGCGTCTGTGTACATTCTCGTTCAAGGGCTTACTAGCGTATGAGAACATGGGAAGAGTCACATAATTCTGCTTATTTACCAATCAATGTGAGAGTTCCATACTTCACAAAGAAAAAGTCTTCTCATGAAGTAAAAACGTACAAGCTGAGCAAATGTCGTTTATTTTGGCTGGCGGTTAAGGGACGTGGTAATATGTGTGTGTGTGTTTGTGTCTGTGTAAACATACATACATACATATATATATACATATATATATATATATATATATATATATATATATATATATATATATATATATGTATGTATATATATATATTATATATATATATATATATATATATATATATATATATATGTATCTATATATATATATATATATATATATATATATATATATATATATATATATATATATATATATATATATATATTTATACATACAAATGCATACATATGTAGATGAAATCACAGAGAGCAGTCTAGGTTGGCACGAGAGATGTGAGATAATAAATGGTCCTGAATGGAGTGTGGAGTAGCTGATATTTGGAGGCGATGCAGTTTTAACTGATGAAAGCAAAGAGAAGCTGGTGATAATGGTGAAAGAGTTAAGTATTTAAAAGACAAATCTGAGTGTGAATGTTAGCTAGAGTAAGATTATGTGAGTAAATGAAAACCATGAAAATGGAGCAATGGATGTTAGGCGAGGAATGGCTGATTGGGGATTAAATGCAGCCGATGTTGGTAAAACGTGCATATGTCGGGAGGATCTTTCTTGAAAGTTTATCATGATTTCCACTGAACCCAAAGTATTTATGACGCCGGATTATATAAGCAAGTCAACCAAGAAGGCTACACGATACATTCCTGATTCATTCAGTTTTGTTGAAGGAGTAGTTAGTTGTCTTTAAGTTGTATCCAGTTTAATTATATGGTTAAGCGTTCATTGGATGATCTTAGATACCGTTATATTCATTTATGTCAGTCATTCATATATTTTGATGCGTGCCAAGTCATTTGTTGTCCATTTTTGGCAATACAGCTAATTGTGGGTCTGTCGTTAAGTTTGCAACTCGTGCTGCATGTTCTTTTGCTATTACTTACACGGCATCTTGGATAAGGAGGACATAGGCTACGAGGAGACCAAAATCTGGACTAGGAAGTGACTGCAGTCTTTAGTATCGGTTAGGCATTAAAAAAGACATAAGATTATTGTTGGTACTCTTTTATCTATAAAAGCTGTAAACTAATTAGTAAGATTAATAAAAATGGATCTCATTATGACTTATTTCTGAGGGGGGGTGGGGCGTTAGCTAGAGAGAGAGAGAGAGAGAGAGAGAGAGAGAGAGAGAGAGAGAGAATGTGCTTTTCACAAAATTCAGTATCCTCGGGAAGAGAAGACTTCAGAGTTATGCCTCCTCGGTTGTTTTCCTCAGAGGTACTTGGGCGTCATTAAGATGAATGTCACGGCCTCGCCGTCCGCAGCAGCGACTTAACAGAATGAGTAAAGAATGGACAATGGGGTTAAAAGCCTTGTCAGAATGCACCGCCAATCTTGTTTGTCAAAAGTTATGAAATACGATTCAAGCTATCAGTGTAGTCACCGTGTTACGATGTTTCTCCGGACTGAGCTGTTTTCAATTTTTTTTTTTATTTAGTTTCTAGGTGCAATTCCTTCCAAAATGAAAATGACTTGGCATTAAACGGAGGTGAACAAAAACGATTACAATTAATCTTTCTTGTTTGAAAGAAATATTTTCACTGAACTGAACGATAATTTTTTTATAACATCGTGTGTTGCAGTTTCCTAACCATATTAAAAAGAATTTTTCAATTAAGTCCTTAATTATTAAAAAGGTTTGTCATTGTTTTGTTGAAAATTTTCTTTTGAACACTGATGAAAAACATTACCTGCTCCCGATTCGTCGATAACCACTAGTTTTCCTATACATTAAAGATGTCAACGTTCCTCATTTTTTTTAAGTAGAGAAACGTTTCTCAGTTGACAATCTTAGTCAAAAAGGTTGAAGTTTCTACCAAAAGATGGAAATGTTTCTCAGCTGCTTCATAAACAGAATGTTCCTTTGGTGCCATGTGGAGATGTTTTTAGTTACTGGCCTCGCATATTGTAGTAGTTCGTTAACAGAAAATGTTCTCGGCTTTCGTTTGTATTTCTAGTAAAATTCTATGCTTAATTAAAATGTTTCTCATTAAAAATGAGCAGCTAAACTTTTTTTATAAATTTTGTCGCGATAGGCGCTTTGTTGTTTATGGTGGAAATTCTTTGCTGAACAAATTTTCTGCATCTTATTGAAGCCTAACACGAGTTGTAGGGATATACAGTATATATGTATATATATATATATATCACAAAATAGCCACACAACTTCATTGTGTATATATATCTATGAATATATATATTATATATATATTGTATATATACTATATATATATATATATATATATATATATATATATATATATATATATATATATATATATATATATATATATATATATATATATAATGATAAAAAAGTTTCTGGAATTCATTATAAAGAGCAGTTCTGGAAAGTTCTTCAAGTATGCCCTACCTTGTTGTTGTAGGAAATAACATTGGTCACTCCCACAAAGGTGAAGGAAAAATTTTTGTTCAAATTGAATATCAGCACAGGGGAGTATTGCTGCCATAATTTCATGGATAATTTAAATAACTGTCTCGACGGCTCAGTTTAATGGTCGTCTTACCCCAGATTTTCCAAAAAGTATGCGAATACTACCTTAAGGATGTGAAAATAATGGTAACCAAAATTACAGAAGCAATGGGAATTTTGTCGTGATTATTGGGGGAAAGCATGATTCTTTCAAATATATTATCATTTATATTACTGAGGAACGCAAATATATCGATGCTCGAGTAAAAAAAAAAAATAGTAAGCTATGCCATGAATATTATGGAAAAAGGGGGAGTCATTTAGATATATTTCGAATTTTTTTTGGCAAAGAACGCAAAAGTATCTGGGTGGAGTACATAAAATAATGAGAGATCTGGTTTAAAACTATTCTGGGAAGTCATCACCATAAGGAGATATTTGAATTTGTCCCAAATTCTTTTACTTGTTTTCTGTTGACAATGTATTCTAGTGTACCTGCAGTTAGTTCATTCTAATGAATTTCTCTTTGGAGTGAGTGGTGTTGTTGATATCTCACAACTCCCTTCTATTGTCAGAGGGTTTTGAATTGGACTTGGTATCAAAATGAGAGAGATATTTGACAGGATCTTTACTCGTGATAGGGTATTAATTTTTTTAAAGTTTACAGTCAGAACCCTGCATATCATTGAACCTTACACTCGAAGCGCTGGAAAGGGAGTCATGTCAGTCCGAGAGTGGTGTTTGTGGTTTGAATGAACTAGCAAATGAATTATTGCGAACATGTACTAAACTAGTGCGAAACATGGGAGAAGAAAATCAACTTTGAACATACAAAATGCTAGCGGGGTATCCTAAGTACAATGAATAGGTCATTCATAAAGTAAAAACTCTCTCCATCTCATCGTCCGCGAACATTTCTCCTCCAGGTGAGGTAGTACTGCGTATGTACATTAAATTTGCTATGCAGAGAGAGAGAGAGAGAGAGAGAGAGAGAGAGAGAGAGAGAGAGAGAGAGCTTTTACTTTAAAAATTACCTACTCATCATACGGTTCTTTGCTTAATATCCAATTACATAACTTAGGATACCCCGCTAGCATCTCTGTATGTTCGAAGTTGATTGTCCTCGCCCATGTTTCGCATTAGCCATTGGATCGTTCTAGGTTAAGGTGATGCAGCAAGGTCAATTAGTATGCCCAGTACGGCCCTCTATAGCTCTCTAGTAGTGACCTCGGTGTATTTTGTTTTTATTTTAAGGGCAACTTGCCGAATAACAACCACATGACAGGGCAATGCGTCCTCTCTCTCTCTCTCTCTCTCTCTCTCTCTCTCTCTCTCTCTCTCTCTCTCTCTCTCTCTCTCTCGGCTGTCTGTTCGTTCTTGTGACAGAGCATTCTTTCTCTAGCACCTTGGGCGAAAGCACATGTCAGCAAGCTCTCTCTCTCTCTCTCTCTCTCTCTCTCTCTCTCTCTCTCTCTCTCTCTCTCTCTCTCTCTCTCTCTCTCTTGTGGCGACAAAGAAGACAAGTCATAGCAATGCATTTTGCTCTCCCTCTCTTGGCGACCACGGGCCTAGAAGCTTGGCAGAAGTATGGGTTACTTACTGTCAGGTCAAAGTCTATTGAGACATTCTTGACTGGTCTCATTGCACCTTACAGTGGATTCCTTAACCTCTCGGCGAACATATATGGGAGCCTGGATAGAAGGAAAGCGTTGCCTATGATCGGTGAGACTATGAAAAAGGCCCTTTGTTGTTTATTCTAAGGTTATGAAGCATTTGAAGCATTTTCTGTTTGTTTGGAAGACCCATTGCGTAATTTAACCAAGGTCACATAACAATTATACAGGTTATGCACCTTTTGTTACTCATGGGGACGAGTTGTCTTGTGTTTCATT
Source organism: Macrobrachium rosenbergii (assembly GCF_040412425.1). Lineage (NCBI taxonomy): Eukaryota > Metazoa > Arthropoda > Malacostraca > Decapoda > Palaemonidae > Macrobrachium > Macrobrachium rosenbergii. The sequence continues at coordinate 10,151,535 of NC_089786.1, read as the reverse complement.
GCTGGATGATGCTAGTTTAATACTAGATCGAACAATTTGCTTTCTCTTTGTTTGTCACGGAAGAAAACGTCAGACTATTCCTTCTCAAAAAAAAAAAAAAGTTCGTTTTAATTCCTCTCTCTCTCTCTGGCACACACACACATCCATTTCCTCGCTCCAAGGACACTTGATACAGCCAAAGTTCTTAGTTCTGAGGAGGCCGTTCACCGTGACAGGGTTAATTACCCTGAGTGTATGCAGCGAATAATTATGTACCAACTGGCCTATATGATCGTAAATATGTATGCGTGAGTATGTCGTTCTCCTTCTATCTGCATAATGGATGATCCACGTGCACGACGCTGGATCTGATTTTCCAGTTTCTGCCCTTTTCCGGCTCACTCCGACACGTTGTTATTGTGGTGAGCGACTTACATTAATTCTGGCAGTCAGCACTAGTGATTACGCTGTCATTTGGAAGGGGAATGCATGTATTTGCTAAAAGTCTTATGTACTTATTCATAGTCAGGAGGCAGGTTAGCTAAAGACCTGAGGGGGGGCGGGTTGATGGTCTGATGGCTGTAGATGTTCAATTGTGAAAGATATTTATTGTATTGAATATGCCTTGTGCAGTTTACCAGCGAAAGTGACTAGTGAACAATCGTCCAGAGAGAGAGAGAGAGAGAGAGAGAGAGAGAGAGAGAGAGAGAGAGAGAGAGAGAGAGAGAGAGAGAGAAATTTTCTTTCATTCGCACGTCCTAGGAAGTGAGACATTTTTTTCCCACCTCCCAGTGATATTCATCCTTGTCCCCAACCTGCCTCAGAAGTTGTAATTGACTCAGTATTTAATTCTGCCTTCGGAATGTTGAGGAGATCACTTTTATTTTCAAGTCTGTCAGAATTTCCTTCTAATTTATCTTAACTTCTTCCAACTGATGAATTTACTGCCACTGTTGTCTGCGTATTAAATGTGTCTGCTATTATTTATATCAAGAAAATGAAGAGCTTCTGACCAAGTATTATTCTTTTTGAGCTGTCGGTAAACTTCTGTTAGCAGATATCACTACAGCCAATCGTAACTAGCTTGAAGTTCGTGCTGCTCACCACCTGCCTTAGGTTACAGTTTAGATGCACTGGCCAGTCAGAAAGAAGCAAGACTGAAACTTGAATGATATCGGCTGCATATATTTACCGTCGCCTCCAAAAAATCTGGCTACAGTGACCATTGTGCTGTTTGCGAACTGGAGTTCAACTTCTCCGCCACTTACTAGAAAGTGGACGACAGAGAGAACTAATAATCCCGTCCTGTTTAATAAATCTTAAAATGAGACAGATTTCTCAGACTCGGTGCCTTTTTTACGTCACACGTAAGTAATTATTAAATGTTAGTTACATGTCTTTTGAATTCAATTCGTTCAATGAACTCTTCCTATGATTTCAGTCAAGTGTTATTAGTTTCATAACCCCTGCCCCATCTGTTGTATATTTTTAATGATATGAAACATGACAAAACAAACATTTTTTTACTTCTCAAGATAAAGTAAATATAATTTCTAAATGTAGCACAACTTCAAAACATGAAATAATGCATTAACGATCTTCCTCATACGCAGCCTTGTACATCCTCGCAAGCATATTGCCTTTCAGATTCGTATGCAGATGTTTTGGCGTCATCATCATATTGCTTCACACTCAATGTAAAAGACATGGAGGAGTCACCTGCTTTGATGGCAAAAATAACAAATCAACAAACATAATCTAGCCTAGATCCGTTTGATTTGGTGTTGAGTCACTGATTAGGGATGAAATACACGTACGATCCAGGGTAAATGGCGTACATAAGGAACCTCTTAACGTAAAACGAACTAATCTGAGAAAGGTAGATTTAGCAAGTGTTAGTGTAATAAGTTGTTGTCCAAAATTCCAGCACGAGGATGTCTGGTGCTCTGCGCTCTGTGTTTGGTTGGAAAACTTACGACATGAATCCTTCTTCGAGCGGTACCGTTGATGAAAAACCTCCGAGCCGTACCGTTGATGAAAAACCTTCTCCGAGCCGTACCGTTGAGGGAAAACCTCCGAGCCGTACCGTTGATGAAAAACCTTCTCCGAGCCGTACCGTTGAGGAAAAACCTCCTCCGAGATGTACCATTGGTGAATAAAACTACGTTTGTGTGTGGTGGCTCTGCTTTTGATAAATATGCTGTGGTGCTTATTTTAATTTGCTTCAATAAATCCATTTAGGATTTTTTCTACCAGTTTAAAGCAGTGTGCCTCTTAATTAACATTTTGTTTGATGAGCCACGTCAGATAAATGCCCTTTACGTATATATGTTTCTTTGTTAATGGTTCAAAGGTAAGTTTTTAGTGCCCGAACTCCCAGTCTATTTACAGCATTTGTCTGTACTGGTTTCCTTTTGACTAGTAGCTTTCCATTTAATTTTTTGTAAGGCTCACTCCAGTAGATTTGAAGCTTCCTCTTTTTATATTTCAGTAATCTTTCTGCCGTAAACTAACGATTGTTGTTGAATACAAGTTGTCCACACGACTTTCATCGTATGAGAATTGCTTGTTTTTTTTTTTAACTGAAGTGTTAATGCGACGATCAGTGTATGAGTTTGTCCGATTGTGAAGTGAAAGCTAACCCAAATGACGTTCAACTTATGAGACTTTCACTGATTTTTCACTCTAGCAGTAATAGAAGTAACTTCATAACCTGCGATCGGAAATAGATTGGTAATAAATTTGCAATGTTTCAAGAATTCATAGATGAATGTACACTTCACGTAAACCTTCAGCTGGGTACTGACAGCAAATAACTGTTTTTTTTTTTAATAATAGCACATTTGCACTGTGACGCTTCAAATCCCTTGTTGGTTAATATTGCAGTAATCAATTGTTCCTCAGTTTCGTTGCGGAGTGTGCTCAAAGCTTATTTCCTGCCGTCCAGTCTGGTGAGACGCCCAGATGGTACGCTGATATCTGATAAACACCTGTTAATATGGAAGTTGGGAAGCCTGCGCTTGACCCTTTTTTTACTCAGCTGTTGTCAACAGTCTGCTTTAACTTGTGAGGAAGTTGCTATTAAGAACTTCGATAACAGGGCACTAGTGTTAACTTTAGAAATTCTGTTCCTTGTAGCAGTGATAAGGTCACATTTCTCTCTCTCTCTCTCTCTCTCTCTCTCTCTCTCTCTCTCTTGTTAATTAATCTGAAACACAGATTAAGTTTACAAGATCTGCTAAAATGTAAAAATGTATGATATATACGCATAAATTTGCCAAAATAAATTCTAATTTAGATTTTGTTCCCAATGAGAGCACATTTCTCTTATACTATTGAACTTGTGATAAAATTTTACAGAATAATTTCAAGTGTTCAACCATAATTTTATCAGACTTTCATCGAAAATGCTCAGAACTGTCAGTAATATAACTGAATCAGCTGTGCAGGTCAGATAAAAATATAACAGGCCTTTTTAAAATGCTTAGTGGTTTATGCTTTATTTTAATGATCATTTGTAAACGTATTCTTTGCGTTTTCATGTTTATGTTACATCGCCTGTTGGCCATTTACAAATCAGAGCACTCTGCACAAGATTTTCTTCAGTGTTAAAATTTTATTAAACTGAAATGTTGACCACTCAAGAATACGCACACACACACACACACGCATTTTAGTTCATGACACTCTAGGCTTTCATTACAGATACTGTATAATTATCCATAATGTGTACACATTAAGGAGGGCAAGCTTCTTCACAACAGAATTCTCACGTAAAAACAAAGTAAAGGACAACCGGATGTATTAACTACAAATGAAAAATACAACTGCATAAAAACGAACATACATGAAAGCACAGGCGGATAAGAAAACTGCCATTAGTTCTACGAGCGTGAAAAGACTTCTGCACATAAGTAATCGTTCGGAAGCCCACATTCTTCTTGTGATGTACGAAACGGGGACAACCATTTGGACACCTTCCAGAAAGTGCCCCCGGGTTTGTCTCAGTTATTCAGAAGCCGTTTTAGCAAAGAGGCCCGTCTCCCTTACCTCATTACCGAAGCTGAAATCATTTCGTCCAGAATCGTCAATGTTGTTTTTGTCACTGAAGGATGTTAGTCAACAGGCAATGATTATGCCTCACGAATAAATACTTAATGAATGTTTTTTGTTTATTATTCTTCTGTCCATCAGAGGAATATTAAGGTTATTTTTTTATGGCGCGGGGTGGGGATGGGGGGGGAGGGGAGTGTCCTTCTTATGAAAAGATAGACAGCGCTTATGAAGATCTGTGGAGTAAGGAAAAGACTGAAGAGAGAATGAGCTTCGAAGAAATTAAAGTCTTCACGTGCAAATTGTTTTATCTCTCTTGGGTCTGGTATGATTTGACATCAGATTTGAGTCCTTCAGTGTTGTTAAAAGAAAAAGAAAAAGAAAAGAAGACTTTGACATCAGATTTGACCAGTGTTGTAGTGTCTCTCATTGTATGTGGGCGCGCGCGTGCACACACACACACACACACACACACACACACATATATATATGGTGTATATTTATATTCACACCTTAGTAATAAACTACAACCAAGAGAAATAATAACTGATAAGTACATCTACCCCCTTAGACCATTCAACTATCAGATTTGAATCCTGGCCAGAACAGATGCAATTATCAATTATGATTCCCTTCAAGTGTAAGTTGTTTTCAGGATACAGTGGATTCGATACTGAACGATATTTGTGGCTTAATGCTGATGAAAATATAATTCATTCACGTGTGTGTAAGCAACAATAGCATATATATGTATGAATGTATTTGTGGGCCTCAGCTCAACCAACCAAGTACGGGGATTAAATGCCTCCATATGCAAATTAACTATGTATGAACAAGTTGCAGGTAAACAGACCTGACGGTAAATGTTACCAGTTCAACAGGATATCACAACTGGGATAGCTACAGGATACTGTTAGATTTTTCTCTTTGATTATTTTGTTCTTCTTTGTTTGTTAACGGTTTAAGCTGGCTGTGTCCGCTGTCAATTATTTTCTTTTTACAACCTGAGTCTTTGTGCTTTAATGTAAGTTCTATTATTCAAATTGGAGTGAAAACATGTCTATTGATTTTCAGCTTAATATAGGGTTATCTTTTTCTATTTTCTTTAACCTACTCTGCTGTTTCAATTTATTTTATTCCTTTGTTAAATTTGGTCTTGGTATATTTTTAAAAATTGAAAACAGGTACAGGTAACTGTAATCCCTCACGATATATTTAACACTGGCTTTATTATAAAAAAAAATTAAAAATATGCATAATCAAAATTTACACAATTTATTAATTTATATTTTCACAAACCTATCTTATTCACTGTTATTAGTCCAGTATTATTCTTAAGCATCCAGTGCCATAGCTATTGCGCTTGTTGTTAAGGCAGTTCTTTATATTTAGAAATTAAACTCCTCGATATTGTGCAAGATGTCTGCTGTATTTGGGTAACATTAAAAAAAAACTGTCTAGCATCTTGAACTTTACAGATGACCAAAAACCTGTTAGGCCGTAAAGGTCACAGGGCTTTGGGTAACTCCCCCCCTCTCTCTCTCTCTCTCTCTCTCTCTCTCTCTGTCTCATAATATATAACATTGGCTTAGAAATCCATTCTATCTTTTTCTTATTACAAATACCATCTTTGCTTTGTTTTTCATTTTCTCTCTTTATACTGAGAATTCGTGTTAAGGCCTTTTAGTACAAATCAACAATGTTTAACATTTTGTACCTTCCTAATACCATGAGATGTATCATGCATCATTAAATAAGACATTATATGTATTAGAGCCCATTCTACAAATTACTTGATATAAAAAAGTAGAATTTATTCCCTTGTAATAAGAATAAGATACTACAGCCGTGTAGTATCCCGTGTTAACTCTCCGATTTCCATGAAGATTTCTGGATGAAGTTGTTGGCCTCATTCCTTTTCCACCTGCTTATGACCTATCACAGTTAACAAGCCACTGGGTACATCAATCATTGCTTCATTCGGCAGAGGTGCAATGGATTTTTTCTCCAGGAGGCTGGCCAAAGTTGTTTCCCTTCCGTGGAATTAATTCTTGTCTATTGGTGTGTGTGTGTGTGTGTGTGTGTGTGTGTGTGCGCGTGCGCGCGTGTGTATGTGTGTGCGCGCACGCGTGCATAAGAGTTCAGTTGCATAGAAGGGAAACAGCGTCGCTGTGATGTGCGAGGTTAAAGACACTTAGCCAAGGAGGTCAACAATAAACACGCACACACACACACACACACACATTACCGTACATGGAGGGCAAACTACTACGACCAGCTCCCCTGGAAAAATAATCACTGCTCATCTGACGAATGAAGCAATGATTGATGCATCTAGTAGTTAACTAACTATGATAGGTCGCAGCAAGGTGGAAAAGGAAATGGAACAACAATTTCATCCTACTAAAGACGTGCTGAAATGGAAAAGGCTAACTCAGGGAACCTCATTATATATATATATATATATATATATATATATATATATATATATATATATATATATATATACATACACATTTATATATAGGATATATATATGTATGTATATATATGTTTATATCCGCTTTTCCCGTTTGAGGGAGAGGCTCCCAAAGGTGTTTATCTGTTCACTGTATAGACTGAATGCATTCTTTCTCTCCTGTCTCTGTAAAGCTACTTGCGACGTTTGGAATGCGATTATTTTGCCTTTAAGCCAGGATTCTGGTCTGTTACCAGAAGAACAAAATAAAATCCGCTTGTTGAAGTCGGACCAGCTTTACCTCCCGTCGCCTGATAGAAGCTCATAAGCTCTAGTAAGGGGTCATGCAGTTCGTTGGCACTGCAAAGAGAGGCCCCTATTTTCAGGGTGTCTTGTGCCCTAAGCGGACAGGGGAGAAAGTTTGCTGAGGGGTTATTTGCTGGATTGTAGGTTGTAGGTGCATTAGACGGTTTAGTCTGTTCTCTCTCTCTCTCTCTCTCTCTCTCTCTTTGAGATATGGAATTTATGGTGAAGTAACAGGATATCGTTGGTCAAATGTTCTACCATAACAGGATACTGTTCCACTCCTCCAGAACATAATATCGAAATATGATATCCACGCAAAAATTATTCACTGTTCTTGAGGAGGTAACTACTTACATGAAATGTTCATTTTTCTACATGTTACAGGATGGATGTATTAATTTGCAAACAATGATCATACGGAATATAGCGTCTTTACATATCTTGATTATTTCTTGATTTCAAAGCTGTGATAAAGACGTGTTCTAGGACGTGAAAGCATTACGCAGTATCAGTTATTGCAGTTATAGAAAGTCTTAAAAATACATTTTAAAAGAAATTGCGAGTGGAATACGCGAGTGGAATACGCAAGTGAAATCTGGATTCTCGGTCCCTTAGAATTACAGTGCATACTTTCTTACCCATGATACTTTGAGAAATATTTTTACGCACATCTCTATCTTCCTATTAAGCGGTATCAGACCCGCTTCGCTCGTGAAAAGTCCCATGTTCGGTTGTGGTACCTCTGCTAACCTTAACTGCGGGAGTGAGCATAGAAAGACAGATCAGTGCTCGGTCAAAATATTTACCACTTACGATAAAAAAAAAAAAAAAAAAAAAAAAAAAAAAAATTCTCAGGGACTCGACTTTGATCAGAACTTTAAAATTCTCAGACCCCATCGTTCGAAACAAATCATTTATAAACATATCTTAACTCACTTCCCTCGGTCATTACTAACGAAGATATTCGCATCGGGATGTGTTTTGAATTTTTGAAGTGTTATGTTGAATTAGTTTTAGTTTGATGGTTTCCTTTTGGATTAGGAATTCCACGTCAGATTATAAAAATCAACAGATTTTGTAATTAGTGGTAAAATGGTATGTACAGAAATAAGCAATAATTTAGAAACACAGTATTAAAAAGATTTCAGTGCTCTGCAATAAATATGTAACTTTCCTTACGAACACAATGGTTGCATGAAGTGTTTTTCCATATGCTGGGTGATCTTGACCACTACCAACGTAAATTTCGGTGCAACTATTCTCGTTCGTAAAGATATGGTGAAGTTTAAGTTTAGCATTGAACGTGCACTGCACATCCTGAATCTACACCAGCGACGCGCACACAATACATCACGCGGAATGACAAAGTATTGCACAATCTCCTTCCCCTTCCCAATTCTCCGTCCTAGACTCATTTTCTCCTTATGAGAACAGCTCGTTTTAACGTCATGTTTCACCAAACCCTTCCATCTGCCCTAGTCGTTTTCTGGATTATTACTTGAAAGTGCAAGTAAATCAGTTACGTTGCAGCTTTGCTCTTTCAGTTTCAGAGCACTAGATTTGAAGATAACATTATCGTTTTAGATTCTGCTTAAAATCATGAGTACGAAGATCGTGTCAGCATTATATTTTACTCAAAGTTCATGTATAGAAAATGGTATCTCGACATACTCCTCAGAGTCAAAGTTTAACATTGTCCGTAGATATTCCTCAGAGCTATAGCATGGCATCATCTTGATACATCATCAAATCCAAAGAAATAACCCAATGCTATCTCTAAATTTTATTTAGAGCCAAAGTAGTGAATTTTACTCAAAGTAAAAACTTGGTGTTGCCTTCAAATCCGCCGTTAGGTGAACTTTTGCTTAAAACACCATTGACGAGTACGATTTCAGACCTGGAGGTCACCTATAGCGATGACGCCTCCTTTAATCCCCTAATTGAACCATCTGCTTCAGTCTCCTGCTAAAATGATCAAGTTCATTTCCGGTAATTCCCCTCAAACAAGAGAATTTTACCTTCTTGATCTCATTAAACTCAACCTCACTCGTTGCCTCAACTTCATAATTTGCATCAGCGAACATCTAGGACCTGTCCTCCACCGTTTTCGCTCGTATGCTGCTTCTTGAATTCTCCGTCTCTTGCACCAAAAGGCAGACGACGATCAGTTGCATTGTGATAAAATAGAAACTGCTCTTGCAAGTTTGAAGATGCCGGATGGAGATTTTTTCCTCTAATTCATCTAATCGCAACACTGTCGATCTTTGTAATCTTATTCCTACAAAGCCGCGTGGGTATTTAAAGTGAAATTCCTTGGCAACAGGCAGAAATTCAATAAAATCGCCTTGTTATCACTTTCAGTAACCCTATCACGGGCCTCCCTCATCTCTTAAACCATCGTCATTCCACCTACATGCCAGTCATTTTTTGTTGACCCATGAAAAAAGTTGGTAAATAAATAAAAAAAAATGTAGGAAAATGTTTTCTAACTAATAACCATCACTACACAGCAACATGTCTCGCTATCAACAAATTTTCGTGCTCTGCTTCTGAAGATCCTCCTCCTGTCTAAGGTTCCTTAGAAGCCCCCAGGACTGACGGCTTTGTATGTTGTTCCCGGATGAGCCCCATCGAAGCACCTCCCGGGATTTAACCCCTATCCTAGGCATCCTTTTATAGCCCTTGCCTCATCCCGGATGGATCCTACTGTCCCGTGTCGTCTAACGTCTTTGGTGTACCCTTAGCTTTAATCGGATGTTTTTGAAGGGACTTAGAAGTATTCAGTTCATTAAGGGGGTTTTCGGGTAGGCAGTCCCACAACCGCCTTGTGTAAACTATCTTAATGAAAAAATCTCTCTCTCTCTCTCTGGTATGAGAGAATATAATCATATTGTCAGGAATGAGCTTCAAATTGAACGAAAAGCTAGCAAACTGTTCTTGAGTCCTTTGACAGAAAGGGAGAGCGAGAGAAATAGCAGCTTCTAGATAAGCCTTCACCTGTTCACATCACGAGATTACCTTATTTGGCGAGATCATCATTTATTCCTTGCTTATCTAGTTGCTCCATAGAAAGGAAGGTGCGACACCCAAACTAATATTCTGTTACCGGCTGCGATGCAAAAAGATAAGGTATCACGTGCCGCTGTTATGTGCATAGATTATATTACCTCCAAACGGCATTCTGGTTTATCTATTTTGACAGGTTTCATACCGTGGTCTCTGTTGTTTGTGAGTGAGAGTTTGGCCGACAAGTCTGGAAAACTTTATGATGGAAAATTTCTGTCATAGACTGGTGTTGCTTGCTTCGTAGCCGTCTCATGGCAGCAACGTTAACTTTAGGGAGGCTGTTCACCCGTTGCTGGACCTTTCATCTGTTCATCTAGTGTAACTGCTTCCAAGTACGGGTTAGGATATTGGTTAACTTAGGGAACCAAGTATTTGACAGAAAGCTAACCTCGAGACCCTTCGTCATTTATTAATTAATCATTAAATTTTGAAATATGCTTAATAAACTGTTCAGTTTATGATTTTTTAATGACAAACCTAAAAAAAATGTAGTTGATGTCACTCGATGACATTTTGGAGTAATTTTTACTTAAAACTATATTATTTTAGTGGAACTCCGCCGCTCTTGGAGCTTATGTCCAAACGACCATTCGATTATGACCTTGGGACACCATGACTGTACAAAACAATATTATATTGGCATCAAATTAAATACTGCTGTCTGTGTTCACTTGTATCAAAATGAATTACGTAATAAATTATTGCAAATATGAACACTCAGTACTTTTAATTGCGCAAAGTAGCGATGCTTCTAATTAGGATGTTATGAAGAAAAGTGATGTGTGATATTTATTCATTTATCTGTTGTGTAAGCATATGTTTATATATGATTTTTGCATTATGGATACAGTTTGTTACTGACTGAACGGAGAGAGGGCAAGAGAGAGGGGTCTCTGTGCAATGACACGTAGGCAGAAGGGCTGTTGATTAATTTGTCTTGCACAAATCATAGCTGGTGGCTGCACAGGCGTGTCATGTGCATTGGCAATCAGTCAGGTTTGACGTGGCTGATTGGAGTTTTCCTAAGAAAGTCTTGTTGGTCTGTATGCATCACGGTAATGCAATCTCATTTCTTTAAGAGGAAGGAACGAGAATGCAAACACCCTGATGAAGTAAATTTATTTTTTGAGGATACTAAGATACTGCCCGTTATATAAAGTCGCATGAGACATTTAATAGACATATGCAAACTGAGACTCTAGCAGTCATACTGACATTAAATCTGATCTTTGATCATTTCCAAAATGTAGGCAAATGTGAACAAAATCTTTAAGGAAACATTTGGTTTGGTGAGAAGAAAAAGGACAATGCCACCAGTTAAAATTTATTGTTAGCCCTCTTAGTAACTGTATCAAGAACAACAATATCAAGCACCCGTACTGATTTATCCTTCTCGAGATGAAATACACTGAAATGTTTTTGGGTAAATGATACAAAACCTTAAAAATGCTATTCGAGAAAATTTTGCATTGTTCCACATTTTCCAAAGTAGTTTCTTAAACCATGCTGACAATAATCCCCGTTCTTTTTCCAGCGGAGGACGATGAAATTGCCATCTGAATAGCTTTACTAAGCTTATGAATGAAGAACAAAAACAATAAAAGTGACAAAAAAAAATTGCCCTTAAAATGGGAGTTTTCCATGTAGCTATTTCATCAACCCGGTGTACCACATGTAGCTGCCAGGAACTTGCAAGAACTGGCTAACAGGTTATATTAGAAATGCAGGCAGTGGCAGACGATACTGCTTCATTATTCCTTGCGAAATTCGGTCCTCAGCTCGTGTTTTTTGGAGCATATTAGCAAGCTGCTTGACAACTGCGTTACGGGTCTTGCTTCACTCTTTTCAAAATAGCTAACTGGAACATACATACATTTCCTATAAATATATATATATATATGTATAACACACACACACACACACACACACATATATATATATATATATATATATATATATATATATATATATATATATATATATATATATATATATATAAATTTATGTAGAGAGCCATGAAAATTGGGCCCATTGTTGATCTGACAACACTTCCGTTATTATTAGTTGTTATGGTTAAGGCCACTGCTTATTTATGTAAGTGGTGTGGTCTGGATTAGATTCTCTGGGGTTTCATGCTATTAGTATTAGGAAACTGCATATCAACGGAGATTACTCTCCAAACTTTATATTTGTGTGTGTGTGTGTGTAATTGTAATAGCCACAATGCCCTCTTAACTTCTCGAATTCTTCGCGCTTGTTGGATACACTTGTCACTACAAAGCCTTTGGATCCAAGTGCAAGAAACTTGAAGCAATTATGGTATCTGGTAGCGAGAAGCGAACCAGCGTCCCATAATCACAGGTCAGGTCGGCAACGTGACCTCGCTGTGATTAAAGGACGCGGGTTCGTTTCCCGTTATCGGACATCATAATTGCTTCAAATTTCTTGCACTTGGGTCCAAGGCTTTGTAGTGACAGGCATATCCAAAAAGCGCAAAGAATTCGAGAAGTTTAGGGTAACATTACCATAGGCAAGGTTATGAGGGTAAATCGAAACTGATAATTTTGGATAGGCAGTATAAAGGAGATTGAAGCATACAAAATTCTCAACTTTCTATGTCTTTGAGGTTTGATTTATCGTTCTGGAAACGAGTGACGTCTGGATCCGGTCGTGGGACTAAAATTGGCACAAAAATGAAGCCTATAACATAATGATACTAAAAGTGTTCAAGAACACACTGACTTTGTAGTACAAGTAGTGGCAGAAATGAATAAGTTACAGCAGTGGGTAACACTTAACAGTAATGAAATCAATAATTAACGAAAACGTGACGGTCAGGTTACTTTTGGTAAAATAGTAATCTTTTACAGAGATAGTAACAGAGGGTTTTAGGTTCATTTACAGATGCCTTGAATGATAACAGCTTTGCACGAAAGAAATAATGAATTTAGCTGTGAGTGATCCCAGTCATACATGAAGTTTTGAAACATTACAGTTTTACATGTGTATCATTTGTTGCCGTTTAGTGTGATGCCCATCAGCTTCCTCGTCACTGGCAAAACGTAAAGCAGGATTATTCTGGTTCTGCAGTGAGTCACAAGATAACATGAATACATAAGCATATTGCTTTGATTAATCTTTCATACACTTCATGTATAGAATCCAAAATTAATCATTTTTTTCCAAGGCCTCTGGTTTTTCTGTATCTGGGGAGAGCTTATTAACTGAGTGTACTTCACTGAAGATTTTTCTCTATGTCAGTGCCAGTAGTGATTTATTGCACATAAAGGAAAATTGCAATTCAAGATTCAACACATATTACCAGTGTTTATTGTTTTACACAAAGTCAAATCTACACTGAAGGGTTGCCATTTGTTGCCAGTCTATTTTTTTTTCAAAGATGCAAATATACTACAAATATTGTTCTTAGTTCGAATTCCAGAACCAAGTGAAATAACTAAATATATCTATCTTCTATATATATATATATATATATATATATATATAAATAATATATATATATATATATATATATATATATATATATATATATATATATATATAAATGGATGTATGTATGTGTTCCAGCATAACTGAAACACACTGAGCAATTTCAACCAAACTTGGTATACATATGAATTACTATCTGGAAAAGAATCCTTTGGGGGTAAGACATCACTAGCACCAAAGGGCAACAAAGCAGGTAGGGATGGGAAGGGCTTCCCTGAAACGAAGCTGGTTCTGCCCATAGACTTAATAAATAAACTCTACGGGTTTATCATACCTCATTTCGGTATACATATGACTTACTATCTGAAAAAGAATACTATGGGGGTAAGACATCACTGGCACCAAAAGGGGTGGGGGTGGGAAGGGTGTGACACGTTAAAATAACCGGAAACAACAGATATTAGTGTCTAATCCATAGTTTTAGAGGTTGCTGAGATGAACAGTGACACTCTCGATACCCTTTAAGTCCAAGTTTTGCCCCGATAGGAAGGTGTATAATAGGGGGTGAAAAATAAGATGTAAAAAATGACAGATATTATTGTCTAACCAATAGTTTTCGAGGACGCTGAGATGAATAGTGACACTCCCTGTGGCCTTTAAGTCTAATTTCAGCCTTGATAGGAATGGGGGGTGGGGTGTTGAGAAAAAGTGAAATACAAAATGTCAAAAATGCTGGGGAATGTAATTGAAGCAACGATCTTAACAGGAAAGAGAGAGAGAGAGAGAGAGAGAGAGAGAGAGAGAGAGAGAGAGAGAGAGAGAGATTAGCGGTTGCCATTCAAAGTTTTTCCGGGCAGCGCCGGGTTGGTCAGCTAGCACTTCTATAAATATCAACAACTTTAGGTATAAGATATTGAAAATATGACTACTCCGAGTCCTCTACAGGAAAACGTCACTGATGACGCGAGAGGCTTGAGTTCTACGCCACACGAACCCAGAAAACGAGACTGGTTTGGTATGGCTCTCGGGGAAGTGTCCTGTGACGTCACGGCTAATATCCGCCTACGTACTGGTGATAACGAGTTGATATTGCGATGAATATGTAGAAAGATTTATATGTGCTCGTGATTCTGCGCTATGGAGCTGAAATTGTTTTTATGCACGGCATTGGGCATGGTCAGGAATGACGTCTTTTTTCATTATTGATAATAATGTTACAATGATGGGTGTTTGGATGATTGTCATTCACATCGAGGGATGTTATGATCGAATGTATTTTGTATATAACAATTAGCCTTATATGTGTACTTCCCCGATGTATCATCATCTGGAAGCTGATTATGCCTATAGTTTTAGACACGTGCAGCGCAAAGTGGACATATTACAACATCTAATGTATTTGCTTCTCTTTTTTGCTTAGGGTTCTCGTTTTGTCTTTCCTTAAAAAGTGTTCTTTATACGAGACTTTATTATTCAAACTGAAGTAAATTTAATCGTCTTGACACTGTTTGTTCATGTAGTTAGCCAAAGAAACCTTGATGGACTCTGATAGAAGAGGAATGACCCCCAGTCCCGTGCAGCCCTTAAATGGGCAGGGGATGCTCAAATCTCACGGTCTCCTAATTCTTTTATTCATGATAAAAGTACCGTCAAAATTGGCAATTGGAATGTGTGAACGCTAAATCAGGACAGCAAAACTGAACAGTTAGTAGTAGTTTTCAAAGTTATGAATTAGACATTTGTGCTGTAACAGAGACAAGATTAACCGGAATCGATAAATTGGATTTGGAGAATGATTTATGTTTGTTGACGTCTGGCCGACGGGATGGAATGCACTATCAGGGAGTAGGATTGCTGTTGGGATGCAAGGCAGGGAAGGCTCTATGTGAATGGGATCCTATGGACAAGCGATTGTTGTACTACGCAATGTTCAAGTCAAATCATGGTAACATCAGCCCTCTCTGTGTTATGCACCCACCAATGATGCACCAGATGAAAGGAAAGACGCATTTTATGGAAAGCTGCAGGAAGGAATAGGAAGAGTTACTAGACATGATGTTTTGATCTGTGTTGGAGATTTCAATGAGATAATAGGCTGCTCGAGTGAGGGATTTGAGGCTTGTATGGGTGCCGGTGGTAGGATGAGTGAGAATGGAGTAAGGTTTGGGAGTTTCTGTCTAGCAAATGACTTAGTCATTGGGGCACACTTTTTCAACATCACAGTATACACAAGACAACTGGGTGTCACCTTGTGGAAAATATAAAAATCAGATCGATCATATTGCTGTTAGTAAAAGGCATAGAAGCTCTTTGCTAGATGTTCGTGTTAATCGGGGAGCAGATATTGGTAGTGATAATCATCTCAGCCTTGCAAAAATAAGACCTGAGCTAAAAAGTCAGAAGAAGGAGGGTTATTCTGAACATGCATGAGGGCACATCTTGTAAAGTGATGGTTGACGGGCGTTTGAGTGATCCATTTGAAGTTGAGTCTGGTGTGATTCAGGGTGGCATTCTGTCTCCTCTGTTGTTTGTATTGGTCGTAGATTACGTTATGAGAAGGGTCAAGAGAGAAACGGATGCAGGTATACTATGGGGAGAAAATGGGAAATTACTTGACTTAGATTATGCTGATGATATAGTTTTGATCTGCAAGGGACCACAAAAGATGCAGAGAGTGTTGGACTGTCTAGTTAGTGAAGGTCGAAAGGTTGGTTAGGTTATTAACAGTGGGAAAACTGAAATCATGAATAAAGTACTGAAAATGTACAGGATTGTCTAACTGAAGGCATGGTTGTAAACCAAGTGGATAAATATTTAGGTACATATTTAGATAAAGATAGTTGTCTGACCACAGAATTTATGAAAAGATTAAAAAAAGCTCATCAGGCAATGGGAATGCTTAAAAATATTGGGAATAATATAAATTTTTCTGTGCATACAAAAATCAGAATTTATAAGGTAATGGTTAGGAATATTTTGATTTATGGGCATGAGTCATGGTACAGTACAGTGACTTCGGATAACAAGTTCTTGGCATCTGAAAATAAGGCGTTCAGAAGAATATTAGGAATTAATTGGAGAGACAGGGTATCAAATAACAGAATTACAAAAGTAACAGGGGTGTAGCTGGTCGATGAGTATGTTAAGTTCTCATGCTGGAAGTGACTAGGCCATGTGTATATAAGACAGGGAATAGTGCCAGATAGACAGGGGTGGGTTGCCCTTGGTTAGAAGAAGTAGAGGTAGGCCAAAGGAGACGTGGTTGAGGACAATGAGGCGGGAAGCAGGAGATGAATGTGGTGGCGTGAGTTCATCGAGGCCCTATGCATCTCCGTGGGTGCCGCAGGAAATGATTGACTGATATATATTTTATATATAAAATAGTCTGCATAGTCTAGTGATTACCATGTTACCATGGCGACTGAGTTTACAGCACTGCTGCAGTTGCTGTCACCTTAAATTTGGAGAAATTACAACAATGTTTATTAAATGTTTTTTTACACAAAACTTATGATTATATACGGTATATATTTATGTACGCATTTCCTCTAGCAAGGGAGTGGCTCAAGAAAAAAACCCAGTCATTGCCACGTTGATACTTTTAACTACTGAATCACGGATGAAACCCATACAGGAAAACTACAACATGGCTGCTTCATACAGTTGCACAGAAGGCTCATCAGCAGTGCGTCGAAAGCCCCTGCACTAATCCCGCCATTCTTGCGTGTGTTCTTGCGCTTCCAAGATGTAAAATCTCTCCTATAAAATACTTCTTTCAACCCATCTTTCTAACCCTACCTAGGTCTTTATTTCCTCTTTCCCCCCTAACACTTCTGAATTATACACATCTCGCACCCGATCATCGCCCATTTTTCCACATGACAGAATGATGACAGAATACTCCGCATCTCAACTATGCTCATCTTTTACCACTACCACACATATCAGCATTTCTCACCCGTTCGTTTTTCTTTTCTCTAATCAATCTTTTGCATACATCTCAATACCTTTCTTGCATCACCTGTTGTGTGACTCGCCTCGTATTTTATCCTTCCTTTTTACTCTCAAATACTTAAAAGAATCAATAGTTAAAATTTGCACCTTTATCTCCTGTGGCCTTCAGCACCACTCTATCCATAAAGACAAAATAGCACTCGTGTCTAAGACCTACTTTTACACCAAGCCTATCACTCTCACATCTACACATTCTAACACGGATCACTTATCGTTCTGAATAACTCACTTAATATATCATACATTATCAACATCGTCCACATTACCTCCATCAATATATCATACATACACACATATATATATATATATATATATATATATATATATATATATATATATATATATATATATATGGGTCTATTATGCGTTATATGTTTTTCACTGAACTGTAGAACTATAGTCTCATTAAACGTTTCAACAATAATAATCTTTATTTTCATTTTTTTCCCCACTAAAGTGCTAATAGTCTGCATCCAGTTTTGGGCTCCCCAGAATTATGATTATTAGTATTTTTTTTTTTTTTTTTTGTACTAGGCAAACTGGTAACCCTCCGTCTTAAGGCTTAACAGAAATAACAGCAATTTATTCCGTATTGCAGCAGTGGTAATAATTTTCAGGTGAATGACTTAACAAGGTGTTACCCACATCTTTAAACAATGAAAAGTTATGAATTTTTGTTTCATAACGTTTTTTAAAGACTGTACATATTTACACGACTTTCGAAGCCAATGAACAAATGAAGCGAAATCTGAAATACTTTCTGCTTTCCGATTTCTGCAAGAGTAACTGTAGCGTTGTCGGTAAACATTTCAATAACAATTTATGACATTTTCTTAACCTTTTCAGATTGGCTGTGTTTACAGTATATTGAATAACTACAGCAATGATAGAAATACGATGCAGTTGCAACTGCTTAAGCGATACGTATGCTTGAATTCATGTGATCCTTGTTTTATTTAGGGAATGGTATTTTGCATGGGATAAGTGCCTCTTATAAATTCTTCTTCTAGGACCACAAAATTAGTCTAGCCCCTTAAAATCCGATCAACGATCCTTTGAGATAAAATGTACACGTTCATATTTTTATATTTCGCATGGTGTCTTTTCTACAGTTCGTGAAGAAACTAATTATATGTCATACTTATCTTGCAAAGATATTTTTCATGCAGGTTTGAAAGCATTGCCCACGTCATCCTTCATATGAATATGATCTTTTCAAAGGAAACTTAAGGTCACTTGATGTACGCGTCCATAATTACTTTTTTTGGGTGGTTTGAACTCGTAAGAAGGATATATCTGGTCTGCGTATTTATATTCACAGAGTATATGTTTGTTTGCGCCTTAGCTCGTAAGTATATGCGCATATGTAGAGAGAGAGAGAGAGAGAGAGAGAGAGAGAGAGAGAGAGAGAGAGAGAGAGAGAGAGAGAGAGAGAGAGAGAGATTTTCTGATATGTTTTAGATTTTTGTTCTCTTCCTGTTGGTAAATCATTTACACTCCACTGTAACCAGGACAGTCGTATTTGTGACCAGGATAACAGGCATCGCCCTCGTATAGTAGGATGTTCAGCGCACTAAATATTTAGAACTGGTAAAAGAATAAAATTAGAAAATTTTTAAACCACGCTTTTATCTCAAAATACACCAAAAAAGTATAAAACTTTGTGATGCACAATATTAATGGTTACTTACGCCTCATCATAAAAGCGTGGGGCGCGTACTCACCTACTTCCATATAATTCTATACAGACATATTTAAACCGAGAAGTTTCCGAAAGCAAGATTTCACAGCACGGATATGTGGGATTAAATCTCGCTATGTACCTAGTGATAATGTAAGCTGGTTAAGACCTGAAGAAGTCTGTGAAAGCAATGAAGGCAGAAAAGTGATTGCTATCAAAGACTTGCATGTGATCTGGTTCCATAACTGGTAAGCTTCCTCAAGAACCACTAAGAGTAGGCTATACACGTCATTGTTAGAAACTGCTTGACAATTCGCATTACCGACGTGAAATTTTGCATCCTTAAACCTCTTTCTTTACCTGTGTCTGTATACACACGTTGCATCAATAAAGTACGTTTTCAATAAAATACAAAACAGTACAATACATGTCTGTATAGAATTGTATGCAAGTTAGGGTAAGCGGCCCACGATTTTAAGTTTATGCATAAGTAAGCACAAACGTCGTGCATACCAGAGTCTTTTTTGAGGAAAGCAAGGAAAAGAATGCTTTATTACACGTCCAATCAGTACAGAGGCTTGACTGCAAGTAAGGTGCAGACGCGCCCCACTCTTTTATGTTTAGGCGTAAGTAATCACTAATATTGTGGATCACAGAAAGTTTTGTTTTATACTTTTTGGTGAATTTTGAAATAAAAGCGTGGATTTAAATTTTTTAAAATTAAGTTTTATTTGTGACTTTTTTTAGTGTCTGACAGTTGAATAAGTACTGGCTGCATCGCCGAGTGGCTGAATAGATTGCAGAGCTCAACCCTCGCTAGTTTGCACGGATGTTACTAACGGAAGTGTACGAATCTACAGTCCCGTCCCGACACTGCATGTTTCACGCCTATGAATACAATCCTTTGACTAGGTGTTTCTGCATACTACTCAACGATAAAATTGCAATAGTATTTAATTTTTTTTTTCATATTGCATTGTCACCGATTTTGAACGTGTACACCAAATTTGGGCGAAATCGGTTCAGTAGAAGTGGGTAAAAAATCGGTCGCAGGTTTTGACCCAAACAATAGACAAACAAACAAACAGACAGACAGAGAAGTCAAGTTGAATAAAAGTGCGCAAAAAAATGAGATCAATCAGATAATGTAATCAATCACTGTCTCGTTAGATACTGAATCTTACATCCTTAGTTTATACATCTTAAGGAACGATAGCCTTATTTCTTTCGTGATATTGTATCTAAACATTCTTGTTAGCATGCCAAAGAATTGATTTGTTTGATTAACTGACGTCGCAGTAATTATGGTCGTCAACGCAATATGCCGAAGGACAAAAAAAAAAAACCTCATTGTCGCAGTACTGACGATTCAAGACCACCTTTACGATAATCTTAAAAAAAAAAAAAAAAAAAAAAAAAAAAGAAGGAAGCGCTCCATATCTCTCTTGGGGTGGTTTCTAGTGTCATTTGTTGATCTCAGAGGCCGGGATGGTTGCAGGTGGGAGGAGGCAGGGAAGCAGCTGGGGAAGACAGTGGGGAGGCTGCTGAGGTGTCGATCCCCATCGTGTTTTTAAGGCGGCTGTAAATAGTTAAACAGCAGGAAGCAAGGGTACATCGACACGGTACTATTATGATATGATTCCGAAATCGGATTTTTTTTTTTTTGTCGGTATACGTATACTGACAAAATATTACAATGACGTTTTTAATATTGCACTGTAATTTGAATGAGGATGAAAAGCTGAGTTTTATACTTTCCCGGCTGTTTTAACCACAAACTGAATCCATTCGTAACTGATCTCTCGTTACAGTTTGTGAATAGCATGCAGTCAGCACGTGACTTCCTTTAGTTCTCTCGTTCATAGCATAACTTATCACAGAAATCATTTATATGAGCTGTATGCCTTTATTTCCATATACTATCTCGCTTTTCTGTAGTTTTCAGAAAAATGACCAAACCAGATGAACTGGTCGGCAAAAAAAGGGGCGGGGATTACAATATGCAATGACAGCCAGTTGTAAAGTAAGAGACAGGGGGATTTGGAGTCGAGGGGTGGAGCTACCATCGACTGGGTGACCTAAGCCTGGTCCTTATAACATGACCACCTTTCCCCAGTGCTTCAGTTTATTTACGACTAAGTTACAGGACGGAGAGGAGCTTGGAGAAGCAGTGCTGTGTTGGTGCCTCCAACATTACCATCAGTAGCAGCAGCAGAAGAGATAAAACTGCCAGTTTACCTTACCAGCAGCAGGCAGACTCTTTTGCTATTACTTTAACTTGAAAATAAAATAAGTGCCCTGGGAATCATCTGAAACTTCATCTCTCAAACACATAATGATGGAACCACAGAACGAAACTGAAAAGGAGAATGAAAACAACAATGACAAGAACAGTGAACAACAACCCCAACCAGTCGATTTTCCACTGGGTAAATGTCTTATTTCAGTTTTGGGAGTCTGCAAAGATCAGAGTGATTTTGTACAGTTTTGCGAAGTGGGATATTGTCTTCTGCCTTCGGTTACCGGACGTGGATTTACTTGGTGTTGTGAACTGAGGCCTTTGGAATATTTTGGGTTCGCTGATTTAATTACTGATGGAGAAAGAAAAAAAAAAGACAACAATTTAACAGTAAATGGATGCTGTTGCTTGAACTTTCAAAAGCCTTTAGAAAACAGTAACCCTGGTGAGGTGCTTTACCAATAACACTTTAACTTAGGTATTTTTAAAGGGGATAGTCAAATCTGCATTGTTTAGTCGTCTGGATTAATATAAAAACTCTTCATTGCTATATTTCTTAATCTTTATGGAAAAAATGATCCCTTTCAGAGGAGGAGGCCTGTGTCAATCAAAGAGCAGTTTCGTGTTGGTGGGGGAGGGGAATGAAAGTTCGGACTTTTTTTTTTTTGTAAAGGTCTTGTAACATAGGTATTTCAAATATTCACTTTGGCTGTTTTTTTAGTATGTTTCTAAATCCACTAAAGCCATTTAGCTCAAACTACCAAGTTCTGGTTGGGTTATAAAATGAATTATGAATAAAATATTTAGTTTTTTTTTATACAGTCTTCTAATGTCCAACTGGTGATAAGTTTACTGCAGGTGTATGAACCACTGCATGTATTTCACCTAGGTGCGATATATAAAGAAATAAATAAATGAATGAATAAGAGAGAGAGAGACAAACACACACACACACACACACACACACACACACAGAGAGAGAGAGAGAGAGAGAGAGAGAGAATGAAATTCCTATTCGGTTAACATGCAATGTAAAAATCAAGCCAAGCTGCGCCAACCGATTTACAATATTTTTTTTTATAACAATGCAGGGCGTTGCCTGCGCTATCTACACTTTATGGACACATACACAAATGCTGTAGTTACATTGGAGGACACTCCTGACAACAATAGTTTCTTGAGAGGAAACCTAACAAATAGTTTTAATCAGCTGTAATGTGGATTAATCTTTTTTTTTTTTTATTCAAAATGAGCAAAGTTATTTGAAACTAAATTTGAAAAGTAAGTTTATTTCAAAAGTGGGTCTTTGTATGAAAAGGAAATCGTATGGAAAGGAAAAAGAAAATTGATAAATTATATATGAAATAGCAATAATGAATGAAGGCAAAGTCGCTGCACTTAAATCATGGGAATACGTAGTTGCTAACTCAGATTACTTCAATCTCTGGAACGTTTACGTAACTAAAGTTACCTTAATGACCAAAATGTAATTACCATCGTCTAAATTTATAGAAAAAGGACGGAGTGACTGATGTGTGTGAGAACAAAATACTTTTGTAATCTATAGGAGAGTTCAACTACCTATGCAGCGGCGTCGCAGATTTCAATGCTTCATAGATAGTGATCCGGCAAATGGAAGGCGTGACCATGGACCGTGAAAACTGCTTCACCTAAAGCACATGTATATGGTGTGTGTGTGTGTGTGTGTGACTTACTGCTAAGACTAACCTTCCGTGCATGCTTTTATCACCACACAAGAATAACAATTTATCTGCTTTTACATACTACTCCTTCCGGCTAGAGAGAAAAGTAATTTTAGATTTTTCAACCTTTGAATAACCTTCGTCACGTTATCAAGAACAAATTTTAAATTTCGTAGCTGCGGCTGAGAACCTCTTCAAAGCTAAAGTAATCATAAAAATGGTTTCTTTCTTCGTTAAATAACTTGGGTTTTCTGATTATTACGGAGCTCACATTAATTCATGATAATTTATTTTTGTTTAACAAGCCATCGGAGTGCTTTGGCGGAGTCAACAATTCATCATTACAAAGTAGCTGGTCGTCATTGCAAGCCGGTTTGCAAACTAAAGATGTATTCATCACACTCGCATAATCAGAGCAGCGAGCTCATTAAATACATGTGAATAATTAGTACATAAATTACGTCCAAGTAAACTAGAGCTGACTAGAATCACATTCAGTGTATAACATGTTTTCAAATAGGTTAGGGTATAAAGACAGACCTCTGTATACCAAAAGTTCCCGTATACGCTTTGAGAATGTACAGTGAGCTCTCATCACGTGGTTTAAGGTAGGTCGCCATTGCGTAGGCCCTACTCATCTCCTACCTCCCTATCACCTATTTGTGCATTTCTACAGCGTTACTGTCGTACCTTTCACTTTTCCTTAGCCACCCCCAACCCCCACATTTCCACCCAGAGTCATTAAAAATGAAGTTTAGGCTTAAAAAATGGGAGTTTTTATTTGAAAAATTTGAATCTTATTTATATGAGGTTTTATATGATTTTGGTTACGCTTGTTAAGATAGTACTGCCAGAGGCGTCAAAAAAAATGTATGCACTCCCCAAGGGTCTGTAAATAAAGAGCTGGGTTTAAATGCATTGCACTGGCTGCATCAGTATCATGTATGACGATCTTCTTGAAGTAACCACACTGCTGATGTTTAGAAATTCTTAAAGATGCCGTTTTCTTGCAGCATTTATTTGCACACGAGCATTAATTAAGTTTAAACATAATCATACTTTGGCAAGGCGTCAAGTTGAATGATTTCGATGACCTTTAAGGGATGGTGGTTTCTTTCCCTTCGGAAATTGTGGACAATTTACCGAAGCCTACAAGTTAAGAAGTAACTTATGCCCCCGAAAGAACCGATATACAGCCAACTTGACCTATATTATGCAAGATTAGTTATCAGTAAAAGTTGAAACAGGTGGCACATACTTCCCATTACCAGACTGGTTGCCCTTTCCAACTTTTTTTTCCATTCAACAAATTTCCCTTAGATGTAAGTGGCACACTTCCACTGAGGGAAAGGCAGTGGAAACTTGCATGCATACGAGAGGTGTTTTGTCACATCATCAGACTTTCTATCTTATGCTTGTTGAAAGCTGAGTACTGAAGTTTGCCTTTGAAACTTTTCACATGTTGTCAGCATAAAGGCTGCGTCGTTGTAAGATTGATGGAATAAACTGACATGTTACTGAGCATAGACTGTTAATTTGGGAGGGTAGCGATTGAAACTTTTCAGATTTAATCACAGGTAACTTTAAAAAAACTTTGCCTTGAATTTCCAAAGTTTTGTGACGCAATATTTATTAATAAAACGTCTGGCATCATCTACAACAGTAATCATACTTTCACCTTTTTATGTTTCAAGTTACTGAAGAAAAGGCAGAGATGTTTTAATAAATTGGTAACTTATTTACTAGGAAATAAATACTGTGTGTGTGTGTGTGTGTATAAAAAGTAAACGCTGAATTGTTGAAACTTTTCACTGGTTAGCATGCTAATGTTGACCCATTATAGTGCTCTTGGGGTAACACTTTCCTGCAGGTCATGAGACGCTGAGTCAAATTCCGGACAACTGATACCACTAGGGCGTGTCTCTCCTGTGCTTTCCAATAAGTTCTTGGTGCGTCTCCGCGTCCTTCTACCTTTGGGCAATTTACAAGCCCCTCGAATGTTAAACCGCTCACAACACATGGTACCAAGAAATGCATTTGGTTGTTTTCTTAAACTGGTATCGCCTTTCCTTTTCAAAGGGCAGGTTTGAAGAATTCTTGATCGTATAAGTTGCAGAGTTGAAACCTTCGGTGTTAAAACAAGGGAAGTAAGAACAAAATCAATCATTTTCTGTGACGATGTAGCAATGGTGGTAATATTATAGGCTCCCCATCGTACTTGGTCAAAGGGGGGGTCCCAATCGCTTTACAGCGGTGACATATCTGCGTTTCTAAGTTACTCGTGGATTGTGGATACCCTTTCCTTCATAAGACCTTGACCTGTTATAATCCTCTTCGGTATTCCTTGTTTTGTTTCTCTTGTAAACAACTGTGTTCAGCGCTAACTCTTCTTTTAGAAACGTTATCATAAATAAAGATATGTGAGCTTAAATGAAATGAAATTTAAATATTAACTATCACCAGGTAACTCTCTCCCTCCTTCAAATGTCAGTTCATAACTTTGGACTGCTGTGTTTTTTCACACGACTTCAGGTAATTATTAGGCTCGTTTGTCTTCTTTTAATCAGTACAGTTTTTCTTTCGTTTCTCTGGTTTTCCCTTGCATTTGTGTTTAACGATTACACAAATGTCATTTGAAAAATAATCTCTGTGAATTGGAATGCTCTCTCTCTCTCTCTCTCTCTCTCTCTCTCTCTCTCTCTCTCTCGCAGATTTCTTTTATTTTTAAATGTAAGTATAATATTTATTAATTTTCATTATTTTATGCCACAGTTTTGCTATGCTTTATTTTCTTATTATTTGAAGTTACATTGGTCTGCCTTTAGGAATTAAAGGGCTCATTAATTTATTATTCATTTGTTTGAGGGCTGATGTTTCGTTTTGGGGAGATATCTATTGTTTCTTGTGTTGACCTAGAGGTCCTTTCATGGAATGGGTTAATACAAGGCTACTGACCCAAAACTATAATTGTTTCTTCCTCACCATCGCCTTAGGGTAAACGCATATGTGGCAGCACATGAGGAAAGCGATGTCACATTGTCTTAATTAATATTTTCATATCTAAATTAATATTTTCATATTCTACTTCCAACAATATTATTATCATAAAACTGTCCTCAGTTATAATGAGATGATTTTCTTGAATAAAGCTTTTTTTTTTTAAAGAATCGAAAGGGACTTTTCAATAGTCTTATTTGCACAATGAGGAAAGTACATTTGGCATTGCTCTTTCACCCTCCAGAGACCCTCCTTTGACCTAGTACGCTGGGGAGACTATAGTGTTCGATAATCTGCCTTCACAGTTTCATTTAACTATTTTCAAATATGAAATGAAATTCTTACTTAATTTGATACTTTGTCCAATGGAATCCCCAAGGAATTCGTTATAGGGACTGGCGCTCTATATAAACACCATTATCACTCGATGTTAGTCCGTTAACTGCCAAGGTAAGGCTGAATCCCTGTGCAGAAAACAAATGCGGCACCATACGCTTTCCCAAAGGCCCACCAGCACCGAATCTACCCCTCTCCATACTCTCTACCTCTCACCGCTATCTGGGATTGCACTGCCGTGACCTCTTCCGATCCATTGAACCACCACTTTCTTGGTTTCCTTCTACCAAGACTTCCGGTTTAACGCTGAATTTTTCAAATTATTCTCCATTCACTCCATATCCTTGCAAGCCTAAACTTTTCAACCCATCTTATTTCTCATATACCATCGTGGCAGTTCCTCTGAATTAACGTAGGTTTTAGTTTTCTGAAAGGGAAAGTATTGTGCCGGCTTTGTCTGTCCGTCCGCAAGTTTCTGTCCGCACTTTTTCTGTCCGCCCTCAGATCTTAAAAACTACGGAGGCTAGAGGGCTGCAAATTGGTATGTTTATCATCCACCCTCCAGTCATTAAACATATCAAATTGCAGCCGTCTAGACTCAGTAGTTTTTTTTTAAGGTTAAAGTTAGCCATAATCGTGCGTTTGGCAACGATATAGGCCAGGGCACCACTGGGCCGTGGTTAAAAGTTTCATGGGCCGTGGCTCATACAACATTATACCGAGATCAACGAAAGGTAATCTATTTTCTGTGGCCTTGATTATACGATGTACAGAGAACTCGATTGCTTTACTTGTTTGTTCCTTGAACTCACTACAAACAACTAAAAAATGCGCCGAAGTTTCTTCGGCGAAATCGAGTATTCTGTACAGCTGCTACAACGTATAATCAAGGCCACCGAAAATGGATCTATCTTTCGGTGTCTCGGTATAATGCTATATGAGCCGCGGCCCATGAAACTTTGACCACCGCCGGTTGGTGGCCTATCATATAATTACAGAAGCACGATTATGGCTAACTTTAACCTTAAATAAAATAAAAACTACTGAGGCTAGAGGGCTGCATTTGCTATGTTTGATGATTGGAGGGTGGATGATCAACATACCAATTTGCAGCCCTCTAGTCTCCGTAGTTTGTGAGATCTGAGGGCGGACAGAAAAGTGCGGACAGACAGACAGACAAAGTAAAATATGCGCCGAAGTTTCTTTGGCGCAATCGAGTTTTCTGTACAACCGCTACAGCGTGCAATCAAGGCCACCAAAATTAGATTTATCTTTCGGTGGTCTCGGTATAATGCTGTATAAGCCGCGGCTCATGAAACTTTAATCACGGCTCGGTAGTGGCCTATCCTATATCGTTGCTAGAAGCATGATTATGGCTAACTTTAACCTTAAGTAAAATAAAAACTACTGAGGCTTGAGGGCTGCAATTTGGTATGCTTGATGACTGGAGGGTGGACGATCAACATACCAATTTGCAGCCTTCTAGCCTTAGCAGTTTTTAAGATCTGAGGGCGGACATGAAAAGTGCGGACAGAAAACAGAAGAAACCGGCACAAGAGTTTTCTTTAACAGAAAACTAAAACTAAAAAGGGAATGCAAATAAAATTGCACGTTAAAACTTTGTCACTTTGTGAAGGTATTTTGTGGGTTAAAGCGACTAGCTTCATCCGATGACAGCCCCATATGTTTACCATGTCTGCTGCAATTTAGTGACTAGAGACATTTTAATGGGAAACCCAAGATCATCCATTTGTGCTCTATATTTCCAATTGCCAATCTTGACCTGAGGTGAGACATCCGATAGAAAAAAGCGCATTTCGAAACTGCTGCCAGCTGCAGTGGTGCAAATGTTTGTAACTCATTACTAGGATTAGTAACCGCCCCCCCCTCGTACTCTCTCTCTCTCTGTATCTATGCTGGCAGGTATGTATTAGTTTCACATTAATGTGAAGATGTACTTTTTTCCCCTTAATGGAGTATCTGTCGCATTCCATTCCAATTCGACCCATCTTCAGATTCCTTATTCGCAATGGACTTTTTTCTTTCCAACGTTCAGACAGTTTTCTTCGTCTTTTTACCTACTGTTTTTTGTCCGCCCATTTCACTGTTCTTTTAGTTTCAACAATATTGCATAGGACGTATTATGAACGTCATTACTGTAATAGATTTATTTTAAATTTTTTAAAAAGTAGGGTATAATTGCGTGTTTTTGTCGAGAAATTGGGCATCTTCACCTAATCGCAGGTCTTAGTTACTAGTCAGACCACTTTTTACATTCGTCGTTTAATTCTCACGCGAAAGCTTAAGCCATCGTTTGCTCAGGTATAAATTCGTTTGGTCATGTAGAAATTCGTTTGCTCATTTAAGATTTTAGAGGGACGGAGAGGGCAAGATAAATGGAGTTACAGAGAGAAGGGTAATAGTGAGATAATTATTGTATACTGGAACAAGTCAGAGTAGCAACATTCTCTCTCTTTCTCTCTCTCTCTGTTATGAGGTATGACCGTAATGCTGCCTTGTAGTGAATAAAGGTTTAAAAAAAAAAAACAGCAATGATTCTTGCACTTTCGCCAGATTTCCTTCAGATTTATTATCCCCCTCCTCTCTTCTTCCTGTAGTGGGGGAATAGAGAGGGAAGAGACGCAGGAAAGAGTCAGGTTTGCCCTTCCTATCTCGCAATCGCGAGCTTGTAGGCTGTCTGTCTGGTTTGGGCAGGGCTGGCAGACAGTAGGGCAGATCGCAGTCAAGTGGTTGCACCTGAGGCAACAATAGCTTCAGATTTGTGAACTGAAACTAGGTTCATTGCATCAAGCAGTCTGTGAACCATAGGGGAAGGTTTTGGTGGGCTAAATATACTAATTTACTTACAGTTACAATTTCCTTGCAAGCTTTGTGTTCCCTAGGATAGCTGGACATTTTCCTTTGAAAGTTATTCATAACCCATTTGCTATCAATAGTAAATCGTGGTTCTGGCAACGATATAGGATTGTCCACCACCGGGCCATGGTTGAAGTTTCATGGGCAGCGGTTCATATAGCATTATACCGAGACCACCGAAAAGATTTGTCAAGGATTAAAGGATAAAAATAATTTGCTAGAACCGAAGGGCTACTGAATTGCTCAGTCTGTAGAGGCCTCGAATGTCGTCTGGCCAATTTGCAAATATGAACCGCCGCTGCAAATGATCAAGGAGATTTATTAGTCGGACAGCATTAAACAGCGTCTTTTCTTTTCATTCAGTAACATTACTAATCAATGACAAAACTGCGGGTGAGAGACGTAGAAGTCGGAAAGCCACTGGAAGTGTTTAAAAGTAAAGACCAGTGTACCCAGCGCTTTCATTTAGTATGTACAAATCTCCGGAGTGCTAAGTTGAATAATAACCTGTTCTTAATTTGTACCCGAAGAATGTGAACGTAATGCACGAAACTGCTTGGTAAATGACCTTTAACTTTAATGCATACACTTATGTTAAATTCTGACTACATTGTATCTGAGCCAGTTACGACCTTTTCTGTTTTTCCTTCAAGTACGTAAACGCAGAGTAATGTACATTTGCACACGCATGGTAATCAGGTTTGCGGATTTTTGAAAGCATGGTTGGAAAACTGTTTTTAGTGAAAAGCTGGTGAATTCTAATCTTCATTGTTTATCAGCTTAGTTTTATTTTCACATAACAATAGCACATGTGCCTTGTTTCTAATGTTTACAAATACATTTCTCTTTTCTATGTATTTCTCTCTCTACACTTTAATTTAATATGTGAAAGCTTTTCATTTGTTTTTTTTTATTATTTTGCATAAATGGGCGCTCATGCTGAATAACAACAACATAACAGTAATGGTTTTTGGTAATGCCTTCATTTGAAATAACACTATTTTCCATTACAACTTCGAATTGTCTCATAGCTGGAACTTTCATCTCCAGTCTCATTTTGACGCTTCCTCACTCATACCTGTGTTTGTTTCCTTTCCTCCTGCAGGTGCAGTACTGCTCGACCTGGAGGAGCGCGACCTCCCTGGTATCATCGCTAAGGTGGTCGATAAGATGATCGCCTGCGATCAGATCCCACCTGACCAACGCGATGCCGTAATACGCGTCCTTCTCCTCAAGCACAGACACATCCGCGATAACCATTCGTCCTTCAGACTCCCCTCCCGTGAATCCAAAAGTGCCCTTGCAAGGTGATTGCTCAGTCCCTTATTCGTTTTTTTTTTTTGGCATATTAAATTTTTTCCGAATGATGTTTGTCAACAGTCAACATTTTTCTTGCATGCTTAGTGTATATCTAAATTCCATAAATTACTTCTCAGTTACTGGTAGCTGACCATTTTAATATATTTATTCGTTGCACCTATATGTTAAACGTATTCAGTAATTTACATAGCAATACATATGTAATTTACATAGTAATATATATACGTTTATACGAATTTTTGACAATACCACGGCCTTTTGTAATGATGTTAAATGCTGACATAATTTCACGATTTGTCCCTATCAAACATACTGTGAATTTACTTTAAAAATTCTAGGCGACGTGTAAGATATGTTGTCTCCAATACCCCTACTTTATTTGTGGTCAAGTAATAACTTCGTTTATATACTTTAGTTAAACATTACTGATCTTGCCACAGTTGCGCGCGTCCTTAAGTTCAAGTCAAAAGATGCTGAATTTACCTCTCTTTCCTATGAATACTTCGATTTTTAAACGTTTAAAACTTGGGTAGACTACTACATACATTATCTCTTTTATGCTTTTATTGAAAATATGTTTGTTCGCACTACAGCCCCGATGAGAAGTTGGCGACATCTCCCACACCCCTGAGTTTCGACTTAGCCAGCAGCCTCAGAGCTTCGGTGCGGAAAGCTGGCCTGTCCAAACTCTTCCACGTAAACACGTTCGCTGGATTCCGCCGTCAGAACACCGAGGACGACATCACCTCCAACGGAAATGTCACGAAGGAACAATCCCAAGACAAGAAAGGCGTAAACAAAGAAGAAAGTTACACACAGGTAAGTCATTCTTGGGTTCTGCTGGGTACGGTGTCAATTATTGTGATTTTAGGTGCAAATTAGCCCTAGCTTTTGCTGTGTGTGACAAGCCTTGTACGTGTTATGGAATAATTGAATTTAAAGAAATCTGGTATCTATGAATCAATGCCGTTGCCTCAAGATTCCGTGAGAAGGGAAAGAGAGGTTATGACGGCGTTATCTTCCAGCTCTTTAACTCCTCTTCCTCCTCCTCCTTTTCCCTACCCTCTCTATGGCGATATTCATTCATACAGGGGAGACTTTTCTTCCTCTCTGTGTTCACAAAACTAGCTTCTTTCTTGTTATATCGTTTGGTTTTGGCCTAACCTGGATCATTTGTTTGCAAGAGTGAAAAAGGGGCAAAAATAAGGGTATATTTTTGAACATGAGAGTGAGAGTAGTTGCAGTCATGCAACTGCTACCTGGAAGTTCCGTGAAGGTCGTCGCTGACTCGTGGCCTTGCGCAAGGGACTTCCCCGCTTACCTCGAACCAGCCTATTAGAGATGTTTTATATTGTGGGTATCACTTTCAGCTTTACTTATTTATTAAAGGCTTGCAAATGCGTTTTGTAATTTCTTATATGGCTATATCAAAGCGAGTTGGTATTGCAGGTTATTTTCAGGTTTCTCCTTTTGAATGTGTTAAATATATTGTCATTGCAATAACCACATTGCATTTTGTTTCCAGATTGATATTGAGGACTTGTCTCCGAAAGAGAGGGAAGCTAGGGAAAGTGCGCGAAAGAACAGTGAATTGATGAAGAAGATCCCAGAAGGAGCCGAAGCCACAGCCGTTCTTGTAGGTGCCGTCGATTTTCTGAAGCAGCCTACCATCGCCTTCGTTAGGCTTGCAGAGGGCGTCATGATGGATAACCTAGTTGAGGTACAGAACAACTAAGACTTCCTTCTATTTCACTCAACCATCCACTTATTTGGGTGTCGCTGACAGACCAGGCCATTATATTACCTATTTGAAATATATTCTTTTAAAATAACATTTTTGAAGACTGATCAACTGCAGTCTTACCTTTTTAGTGTTTACTTATTAAATATGTTACTTTTTCCTTTCTGGTAGGTTCCCATTCCAGTAAGGTTCATGTTTGTGTTGCTTGGGCCCTTCCATGGCGAAATGGACTACCATGAGGTAGGTCGATCCATCTCCACCCTCATGTCCGACAAGGGCTTCCATGAAGTGGCCTACCGCGCCCATTCCCGTGGTCAGTTACTTTCTGCCATCAATGAATTCCTCAATGCTTCCATTGTTCTTCCACCTTCTGACTGGAACAACAAGGATCTTGTTTCAGTCGATGACATCAGAGCCAATGCCAATCAGAGCATGAAAAAGACGGAAAGCATGCGAGCACGCAAACAATCAGAGCAAGGTGAGGCCTTAATAATCATGCGATTTTTTTTTTAAATGCATTATTGCCCCAATTACTGTACTGAGATAACACGTTTTCTTTCTTTCATGTGGCATGCGAGTTTTCATCGGTCAATATATCTTGAGCTTGTCTTTTTGATAACTGTTCTATATTAAACTGTTTGTTTTGTTCACATTATCCGCCTCCCTCTACTTTTCAGGAGCAGCGGTGGCCCCAGTATCTGCAGGCGATGGAGATGGTGGGGACAGAAAACCTCCTCCGCGTGATCCGCTCGTTCGCCATGGCAAGCTATTCTATGGTTTGATTCAGGATATCAAAATCCGTTATCCTCGCTACCTAAGTGATATTAAGGATGGCATCAGTAGTCAGGTTTTAGCAACTATCTTTTTCATCTTCTTTGCTTGTCTGTCTCCAGCCATCACCTTCGGTGGCATGTATGGTAAGTACAGTTTAGCTCTGGAGAGATTAGACACATTTGCGATTCTGGTACTTGAGGGAATTCTTTTGCGGTTTAGAAAGTGCTTGATACTCAATATATTTTACTATAAGTAAGGAGCTCTTAAGGAAAGTTTCAGCTTTTTTATTTTAAGTAGTTCGTTTCATCTGCGGCTCATATTGGATAACAATGGCATGGTAATCATGACTGACTGTTGTTGTCATTTTAGGTGATCAGATGGATAATTTAATTGGTGTTGGAGAGTGTCTGTTCTTGACCATGATCAACGGATTAATATTTGCTACGTTTGCTTGCCAACCGCTGATTATCATTGGAGCAACGGGGCCAATTATGGTCTTTGACTTCAGTCTTTACAAGGTAAAAGAATATCTATTTGGAAATATCTGTGTACCTTATGATAAGCGTTCTCAGTATATTATTATATTCACTTTCACTTATTTGGTAAAATTTTATTTGCAGTGGTGAATGAGGTTAAGCAAGCAATGTTACTAAGGTCAGCTATAATGCTGTAGTTTGTTGAAGAGGACATGTAGTTCCTTTCCCCTGAAGATATTAGTTTTCAATAGTAACTCCGAATGACAAAAAATTGTTCAGCACATACATACAAACGTTGTTATACATACATGTACTGAGCTCATGAATTTATTCTTTATTTTTTTCAGTTTTGCCAATCGAATGAGATAGATTTCTTGTCCATAAGAGTCTGGATTGGTCTCTGGATGACTGTTGTGACAATAACCATCGCTGCCTTTGAAGGAGTAGTTATTGTAAAAAAATTCACCAGATTTACAGAAGAGATTTTCGCATCTCTCGTGTGCCTTATTTTCATTTACGAGGCCATTGCTAAACTTGTTGCTATTTTTAAAGCGCATCCCCTGCAGGCAACTTATAGCGTAATGGATTCCAGCAATAATTCAATGTAAGTTATGAGGATTTTACCAATGTAATTCTGTCTCTCAACTTTTGTTACAAAAATCCATCTTATATATATTTGCAATAAAATAGTGAAAGGCGTTTGCTCGTTATTTGTTAATATATTTCTCTCAATGGATTTGTTCTGAAGAATATTGATTCTACGGACTGCTAGCTTTTATATGAAGTCTTTGTATGCTGAAGACTGCTATTATTTGCAGGCTTGCTAGTAATTTCTTCTGAATTAAGTTAACAGATAAAATTGTTCTTGGAAACTTTCTTATTGTTTCTATAACTTCTATACTAATTCAAGATATCAATGTTTTCATAAGCAGGTACTTAAAAATTACTCCACTATTGTAATTGCAAAACATTCATTTACAGAGTCAGTGGCATTATTGTGAATGGGACCCTTTTTAATGGAATTGATGGAAATGACACTGAAATTGAAGATGCTGCTGTAAAAATCGAAGCCCAGCCCAACACTGCGCTCCTCTCCTTTATTCTCACGATAGGAACCTTCATTATTGCAATCAAGCTGAAAAACTTCCGCAACTCTAAATTCCTTGGCAGGAGTGTAAGTACTGTATTCTTCCTTGGCTGCCTTTTATTTTGTTTTTGTACTGTTCAGTAGGCATGTCATTACAAATCTTTTGAAGAGCTGGGCAAATACTGATGGGCTCTTATGTTGAGGTATGTAATAATTAATAATATTAAGCAAATTCATTGTTAATTACAGATCAGAAGAGCGCTTGGTGACTTTGGTGTACCAATCGCCATTGTCTTGATGGTTTCTTTGGATGTCCTCATTAAGGACACCTACACTGATAAGCTCACCATGCCCCCAGGACTCTCACCTTCCAAACCTGAGGTCCGAGGATGGCTAATCAACCCATTTGGTGCTTTTGAACCCCTTCCAGTGTGGTGCATGATTGCTGCGGCTCCTGTATCTATTTTGCTGCTGATTCTCGTTTTCTTGGAAGGAAATATCTGCCAGTAAGTTTGTTAGAAATGATGTATCTAACAATCTGAGTGACTAGTGCTAGGTAAAGCAATAAGTAACGGGTATAAGCCGCTGACATTTTCAGCAGTGCTAATTAATGCAGTATTATTGAAGTGGAGAATATTAAAAGGACTAGTATTAGTATTACAATCTGGTTTAAGTAGAGGGTACTGCAGTGTACTAGCTAAGAAATGTGGTACATAGCGCTGGCTACATTTGAGGGATGAAATGAAACTTTCAGCCTTGATTAGCAGTATTTGTTACCTTGTAGTGTGGATGTAGAGGTAAAACCTAATAATTCCAAATTTTTTACTCTCGTTAGGTGGCATTTCTAAGAAATATACCGTTCTAAATTTCAATCACGCTTGGTATGATGACTCAAAAGACAGCTTATCAGAAATATGAGATAGTCAAGGGCAAAGTATGCTTAATGTGTTCCCATTTATTGTGAAGATAAGTATTCTTTGAGGAAAAGATAAAGAAAATGGGCACATATGAGCTGTTACAGGGAGATGACCTAACATTTGGGAAGAGGTGGTGGAAATGTGAAAGGTGTGGGGGTGAATTCAATGCTTGAATACTGAATGAAACTGTTGGTGTGACAGGAGGGGCAGTGTATCACAATATACACATGAAGTACAAAATTTGTGAGGTCTAAAATAAACTACAAGAGGAATATGAAAGGGGAATTTTGTAACCCTTTTTGTGATAGATGGGCAAGTCTTAGTAAAAGTAGAACATATATGTTACCTGGAGGAGGCACTGGACTGTGAAGCATGGTTTGAGAGAACAGTAAGAAAGAGAGTAGCTGCAGCATGGATGAAATGGAGTTAGCTTGATTACTGGCAAATAAAAAGGTTTTATTATCAAGGCAAAGGCTTACAAAGAGTACATAAAGCCTGTACTACTATATGAAACAGAAACATGGGCTTTGGCAAGGGAAATGGAGTTTTTCAAGAGGTATGACCACGGAATGGTAAGACTCACAGCTGAAGTATGGTGTGAAAAACATGTAAATGAGGAGAAAAAATTAGATGGCTGGCCCTCTTTAGGTTGAGAGGTGAGTTATTTAAACTAATACTGTAATACATATTTTTCTGAAGGAAGTGTGACAGGGTATGAAACTCAATACCATTATCTAAGTCAGACAAAAGATGTTTAAACTGAAAATAAGTTTTGTCCAAGCCAGAAGTGAATAGATGTAGTAATCTTTTAAATAGCACGCGAGAGCCTTGCTACAGTACTTCATACTCTTATTTCCAGTCTCATCTTGAGCAAGCCTGAGAAGAATTTGGTGAAGGGAACAGGCTTCCACTGCGATTTGGTTATTTGTGGTGTTATGAATTTCGCTTCCGGCATCTTAGGTGCTCCATTCATGGGCCCTGGTTGTGTACGAACAATCGCTCATGCAGCTTCTCTTACTATCATGAGCGCTGCCCAAGCTTCTGGTGAATCCCCGAAAATTTTGGGTGCACATGGTAAGCTTTGATATGTTTCAGTCATCATAACTTTTCTAAGACAGTACAACGAATTGTAACTTGTGAATACATTAACATTGAAAGACACATTCCAAAGTAAGCACTGCATACACTATTATTGTTAGTTCTTTTTGTATTACAATACTTACTCGAAAGTTCTGAGATAAAAAGAGTAATATTTTGAGGTTTTTATTTAAACTACAATTTGTGTCAATATATTCATGACTTACACAAATGGGGAAATGTATTTCGGCAGTGTTGTTAGACAAACAATAATCTTAATTTTCCAATCTTTCAGAACAAAGAATCAGCGGCTTCACTGTGGCCTTGTTGGTTGGATTGGCAGTATTCCTAACAGCTGCTCTTAACTTGGTGCCCAAAGCTGTATTGTTGGGTGTTTTCTTATACATGGGAATATCAGCCGCTGCTGCTATTCAGTTCGTTCAACGTACAATGCTATTCCTAATGCCTGTCAAATATCATCCCAACGTCCCATATGTTAAGAAGGTCAGTTATTTCAATAACTTTTTCAAATTTCTGAGATAACTTTCATCTCTCAGCAATATTTAAATGGAACGTCTCCTAAGGATGGCTTTTGCTGCTAACTTTTCCTGAGTTTAAGCACAGTAACTTGCACATCAAATTAAAATGAAAAGGTCAGTACTGTAACTGTATGAGGACTGATTTATCATAAAATGAATCAAGTACATAATACCTTGGTTCTTCTCAGGTCTTGCATGGAGAAGTACAACTTGTAAGTTGTTCATCACAGAGTGAAGAGTTAAGGGAGACCTTTAAACTGTGTGAAGCAATGCATGGCTTCTAAAAAGCTCTAAAGAATTCAGATAGGTTCCAGAGCTGCTTTCTGTCAATCTAGAAATATTTTAGTATAGTACCCAGAAAAGTATTTCTCATAGTGACACTGATAATCATTTAGTGAATAGGCTGGGAAATCGTTAGAATGTAAAACTAAGTTTACGAAGACATGCCACTTAGTGGTGCTAGTTTTATTGTAATTTACTTAAAATACTTATAATTTATTTTGTCAATCTTTATCATTATGATCCCTTAGATTGGTTTCTTTTTTTTTTTACTCCATCTTGCTTGTATCTGAAACCTCAGAGCTCTAGCATTCTTTAAAATTAAAATTGTCCCCATATGCCTGCTGAACAGGGAATTTATAGTAGTTAGATGAATAAAATAAGATTTACTAACATGTATGTCCAGTATACATTTATTAATTAAAACAAAATTTTTTGTGGTAAAATTGTGTGCTCATGGCATGCAATATTTTATTTCTCAACTTTGAGATGTTCTTTGTAATAAAAAAAAGTAATGTATAAGTGGTGTTTAGAATTTACTCTTCATCTATGTAACAATGTTTTTTCTTCTGCAGTAATTTTTTTTAATCTGCCTCAAGTATGTACTGTTAATTTCTTAGAAATATAAATAGAAATTCAGTGCCAGTTGAATCCCAGAGAGGAAAAAACATGGGTGTGCTCAGCCGTTGTGTGACATGAGATTATAAAAGCAGTTATAAGAAAATTGATACCTATTATCATATGTAACTTCTTCTCAATGGGCATTCCCCTACAAACTTACAACATGATTTCTCCTTTCGCAGGTCCGTACATGGAAGATGCACGCTTTCACTGGGTCCCAACTTCTCTTTTTAGGCGTATTGTGGGGTGTTAAGGAGTCCCCTGCATCCCTCTGCTTCCCATTTTTGCTGCTGCTTCTCATTCCCATGAGATTATACCTTTTCCCCTATGTTTTCACAGCCACAGAGCTCAATGCTGTGAGTATTATAGTTATAAACCTTTGAAATACTGCAGCAACATTTGTTTAATGTTGTTAGTAGTGCACTGTCATTCAAATAAGTGCATTGCATATTAATTAATGACTAAAATACATTTCATTTTTTGTTTACAGCTTGATGGTGAGGACGCTAATGCTGCCTCGAATGATGATGGAGAGCCTGACTTCTACGAGGAGGTTCATAACTTACCAACTCACATTAATCATGTCCACCAAAGCTGAGAAGTTCAAAAGCACCTGTGGGTTTTTTGAAATATAGATCTGTTGTGCAACTGTTACACAGCTCATACGTACTGTACATTCCTTAGGTCTTCCAGCCATTATGTGACAGAAAACATTTCTTTGATTTTTATTACTTTAGGAATTTTTATAGTGGATGCAAAGGGACTGTAAATGATGAAGGATTCTGTATTTGCCTTAATTTCTACATTGTGCAAGTCTTCCGATAGTTTGTATTTTATAGCAGATAGAGGCTCTAGTCATGTAAAGTGCAACTGAATGCCTTTAATTTTTTTGATAGAGATATTTCATCTGCAATTTATATCTTCACTAGTTATGACTGGATCCAGAACACAAAAATGTTTTAGCTTTTCCTTTGATTTTTAAAAATTGCCTTTGAATTTTTCACAACCCATCTGGTTTGTAAAAGCTTTTGAGCAATGTACATTACCACTGTTATGTTTGAGGTGTAAACGATATGATAATAATTGGATTAATGCACAGCAGAGATAATCAAGGCTGTACAACAGAAAATGTGATATGAAAGAAGAAGGCACAGGTTGGCTAAGTGAATTTATTCTTGTTGTGAAAATAGTACAAGACTTGCTATTCCACTGTGTAGTATTGAACTGTGTGTACTCTGTGATTGCTTTCTTGAATTTTCTTAGCAAGGAGATGAAGGGTATGTCTGAGAAGTGAAAATTATATATATATATATATATATATATATATATATATATATATATATATATATATATATATATATATATATATATAAATATTATGTATATGTATAGGGCTGTCAGTGCTCAACTGAAGATTTCATTTGAAATTCCGTCAAATCATATAACAAGATTTAAACATTTGTATAGTCTTGTTTCCACCTTGCTATGTGACTATAGGTAAGGCAATATTGTAATTTGGTGCTCATATGTATTGTAAGTATATATGTACTGATGCAAGTACCATTCACATGCAACTAACAGGAGTTCACTGTAATTCAAAGCCCAATTAGACACAGAACTGCATTGCAGTTATTGACACTGGTTTTTCCATTAGTGTTAATCCTGGATTCTTAAGGGCAGTGATTTCTACTTTTTTAATGTCCTAAAGTCCTGTGACGTGTATATAAAGTTTCTTAGTTCCTGTTGTGGATTGCCATAAAAAGTCTGGTTTTAAAGCGTGTTTAAAAGTTTTAAACTATTTGAAGGGAAAATATGAGGGCATAGAAGAAAGATCACTGGTGATCTTAGATGGAGAGTAGACACAAAAGACCTTTTCACTCTTGTCTAAAAGCTATATATAATTTTATAACCCCTGGCAAGTATATAGGCCCTGGTTAACATAATTTGTAAGGTCTTGTTGTAGTATTGGTATGATATTTTCTTTTTTAATTTGCATTATTACAGTTTTTACCTCCAATGCCATCAACTAGTAACTTAGCTAAATGTTTTACTATTAATAGTTTTAGGTGCGCCAAATTTTTCCTATAATTGTTTTCCTGAGAAAATTTCCCATTGCTATGATTTCAGACACTTAGACTGACCAATACTCAAGTAATGCCATTTTTATTTTTAACATTTTATGATATATATATATATATATATATATATATATATATATATATATATATATATATATATATATATATATATATATATATACTGTATATCAGTTGAAAATGATTCCACGAAAGATATAGTGTGGATAGTATTGAGAACAGCTTTTAGAGGATTTATTTATAAAAATGCAAAAAGTTCAGTGTTGTCTATTTCCTCTGAAAAACTGTTCATGTGCTTAAAGCTACCTAAGTAAGGAGCATAAACTGTGATGTAGCACGAGTGTCCATTTATGTTGTAATGTGCAGAATCTGACGGTTGTAGTTAATTAATTTTATCAAATTTGATAATTATACACACCTTATGTACATAATTATTGATATTAATCAGTCTCTTACATATGGTATAATAAAAATTGACTGTTGAACATGAATATCACTCATATCCTCTAGTATACAGTAATGTTATTAAGTTTCCGAGACTATTAGGCAAAGTCCTTCAATGTCTAGCCTTCAGTGCAAAAAAAAAGCCAAGAAAACAAAAGCCAAGCTTTGACAACTGGTGTTAAGCTTCACAAACTACAAAATTACCAGCAGCATTAAACGGTGCTGTAAGAAAGTAATTTTCTAGTCAATGGTAACACTACTTTTAAATCACTAGAAATATCAAGTACTGCGCTCGAGTCTAGTTGGAAGCACAGTAAAAGATTTTCCAATAAAAAAGGACCTTGATTTTGCTTGAAATGAGCTCCATCATCTACTGGCTGGTGTAATTGTTGAACTATCAACATAATGTAGTACCTTATTTTCAAGGTCATGCTTCTTAAGGAGCTTTAAGCAGTCTTGCCCAGCCTGAGAAATGAAGCTCTGGAGTGGTGACATCATCACACTAGTCCTGTGAAGCTTCTATCGCCGCCATTCAAGCTCCCAAGAAGAGCCTCAGACATAGATGTGTAATTAAAGAAAATTTTGGAGAATTACATGGTCTCTCATAAACAAGGTGACGCTTGGAAGGCTGGGACTCACGCTTTTCGTTTGTAGCAGAATTTGTTGTGAAAATAAAAATCCTTCTGTTCCCGAAGAAAGATCCGAGTCGCTCTCGGTTTCCTCCACTCAAGACTTTGCTGGTAATGATGGGCACAAGATATTCTTGCAACCAATTCAAACCATATGTCACTACCTGCAGAGAACAAGGCACTCAGGAATGATTTCATGACTACAGGCAGGCAAGAAAGAAATATACAAGACTACAATTTCGTTCTGGCTTTGAGAAGTGAACAAATAGGTGCGAGGGTCAGTGGCTTAGGTACAGACTGCAAACTTTGATCGAGAACTCATGACATAAGGGGCATTGCCCAGTCATTGGGATTTTCAAGAACATTTCGGTCACCACAGGTACTCAGAGTAGGTGTACGGTGCCACCAGACTACCTTAACCTCTTTCTACCTAAAGGACATCCCCCAAAAAGTCTTTGGATACATCTTCCTTGGGTTCCATGGTGGCGGTTCAGCATGGGTAACTACCAAGCTCCTGATGGACAAAGTAGCATCTCTCCTAAGGTTTATGGTATCTAACAGTATTTCCTGGTGTCACAAGCGCCGTATTCAAGTAGGCCAAGTCAGATGCAAGTGAGTTACTCAACATAGCTTCCTGTCAATGACCACAAAAAGTAAATAATGGCAACTCCCTTAGCTCCATCTAGGCGAGAGAGAGAGAGAGAGAGAGAGAGAGAGAGAGAGAGAGAGAGAGAGAGAGCATACTGTCTAGGTTTTCAGTGATGCTATGCTACCTTCCAGTTGGTCTCCCCTACAGGAAGACTAAGGTCTCCAGGTAGTTTTCTGGAGTGAAGCTCTGCCACACTCCGACATAGGACCCCGCCTGCCTGAGACAATGTCAGGTCAGCCAGGAGGGCACGAAAGCCAGTCTTCCCTGCTCGCCTATGTGGTTGGGAAACTATTACATAAGGTGGTACATAAACAGCAATGATTTCAGGGCAAATCCTCACCCCCTACGTAGTCTTCATATATGGATTGGGGTCTGTATCTTTGCAGGAACATATAGCAAATTTTGAAGAAAATATTCGTATTTCCTAGCTATGCAAACCTAAGTCTTTATGGCATATTCCTACCTCAATCTCCCCACAACTGCTCTACTGCCAAAACTGACACATGCATGCCGTTGTGCTGGCAGTTACCCACGACCAGTTACCCACAAGGAAGACAACCAATTCTGAAACCTTGCTGCATAGCTTCAACTGGTCTGGCTGCACCAGAAATATATCCATAAAAAGACCATTTTTCCCGGGTATACAAATCAGAGCCTTTTATCACAATCCCACCTCAACCATTACACATGGTCCCAGATGCTGAAGAAAAAATTCCGACTTCAGCGAGTGAGTGGGGACACCCGCCCCCCGGCCCCACCTACCTCAAATTAACTTCCTTTTTTACACTGAAAAATTGGTATTTCAGTGTGTTTGTACATTCTGCCCATCGCCATCTCAATAAGAAATGAGAATATTTATCAAAAATGTAAATGTCTGGACTTGAAGCAAGAGGAAACTTCCTTCTCCACAGGCATCTCAATTTGAACATCAAGTATCTTTTGTGTCCACACATCCTTCACAAAGAGAAGTATGCTATTGTATAAGCCTTCACCATGTCAGCTAAAGAACCGTGGCTTTATCATTAACACAAAATTGCTGAGGTTCACCATATCCTTACAAGAGAGGCTGTATGTCAAGACAGCCATTCTTAGGAATAAATGACCTACAGAAAATGTCGGGGGCGAGCTACTGCTTTGGAAAATTATACCTCACTTCTACCAAAGACACAGTAAAAAAAAAAAACTTCAAGACTTCTGGAAATCCCTTAGTCTATATGAAGTTCTTACCTGGTTATAAAATAGATCACTGCCATACTGGCCATGGGTACTGCCTAATAAGAGTTGGGAATTTCCCAATGTCAGGACCTGAAAAAGTCGCAACAGTACTTCACAGCTTCAGGGAAGCACCAGAAGGAAGTTGATCGGATATATTTATAGGAGAGACAAACTTTTCCAGGGACCTCTTCTTTCTATTGTGCATGCATTCAAACCTCCCAGAGGAATGACAAGCCTCTTTTTTCCTGTTGGATTTAGGCTTTCACTGGGAATCATACCAAAAGGTGTAGGGTAATAGATAAGAGGTTATTGTGGCTACTGAAAGTACAAGTTTCTAGTGAATGTGAACAGTAAACTCTACATGTACGCTGTCACATGTATTTATAAGCTGAAATATTATCTTCGTCTTTATAATACCTTGGTGGTAAGGCCGCCAAACTCGATCTTTCTCTTAATCTCAGTTCAAATCCTGGTATGAAAGATGAGTGCATTTATCTCCCTCCTTACTCCACTCATTACAATACTGAAGTAAGGATACGTCTGTTTCAGTTGGACTTTTACAGACTGAATTCGACAGGCATTCTAGAATACGTAAATCTATGATCTGAAATGAATTCTTATCTCTCTTGAATTTGTTTCGAATCCTGGCGTGGAAGTACTTAATTCTCTAATTCAAATTACGAGGGTTTCAGTGACAAATAATTGTTGTATATAAATAGATCAAGGGATCGTGTTCAGTATAATCCATGTGTATACTCACTCACATGAGTGCATCTGGCCGTGCTAAGATTCTAACCTA
This sequence comes from Macrobrachium rosenbergii, assembly GCF_040412425.1. NCBI lineage: Eukaryota > Metazoa > Arthropoda > Malacostraca > Decapoda > Palaemonidae > Macrobrachium > Macrobrachium rosenbergii. The sequence continues at coordinate 10,107,713 of NC_089786.1, read as the reverse complement.
TGTCTTTTAGGTGTGATACACAGGTGACATTGACTTATCCATTCAGAATCCTGGTCATGGCAGATTCCCTATCCACATAACATGTCTAATTTCCTTTGCACGCAAGTTACTGTCAAGGTTGAGTGTATATGATATCAAGGGGTATTTTGTAACTTGATATTTGAGAAAATAAAAAGGTCAGATGTGAATTAGTGGTAAAACACAGAGAGAGAGAGAGAGAGAGAGAGAGAGAGAGAGAGAGAGAGAGAGAGAGAGAGAGAGAGAGAGAGAGGAGGGGGAGGGGTGGTATGGGTTTGGTCAGTTGAAACTGACTGTTTCTTCAGTACTAATAAGCTGTACCTAAGAAGTTCCATGACTTGGAATTTTAATGAGCAGTAACCCAGAGCACAGCAATGCTAAGTGGAAAGTTGTGAGCCCTATGTGGAGAAATGGCCCCAAAATGGGATAAACCTCTCTGGAGACTAACAGCAAAGGTGTCAGGTCAGTTCATATGCTGAGGATTACTACCGTGATGGTAGTTGGTGGAACAAGATGGAAACAGTTGCCCTTGGGGTTTTGAATGAGTGGGGATGTGGTGATAGGCGAGAAAGTTGTAATAGTCAGCGAGTATTGTCTAGGAATTTGAAAAAAATAAGTGCCACAGAAAATGTGTTTGGGAATCTGAATATGTGATTTGCTGGCTTTGGAGAATACAAAAAGGAATGGTTATGCTGGATGACAGAAATGCTAAGATACACGATAAACAAATATCTGGAATGGTTTGTGATGGTTGGAAATGCAAAGTTTCCAAAGAAGAATATTCTTAACTACACCTCAGAAACTGAAAATAGGAAGTTTCTTGGACTGTGTCAGTATCGAGTAGACAGAAGAGCCAGTTGATGAATATAACGGTGAGAAATGGCTGTAGCTACATCTAATCACAATCTGTATGAAACCAAATATAAGGCAGACAGACCCTTAAGTTGGAGAAGAAGGGTTTAAATGTGCCTTTAAATATAATCAGGACATGGGAGTTTGATAAGAAGGAAGTGAGAAAAGCTTGGAAACCAGGCTAGGGGTGAGGGCATTAAGGTGAAAGGAGTTTATGAGAGTATAGGATTCACTAATGGGGGTATACAATCAGCAGAAGTGTTTGTGGTTATAGAGGACTATTGAGATGATATACAGGCAGTGAGATGAATATGAGTAAGATATTTAGTGAGAATGTAATCTACAGGAAAGTAAATGAAGAGTCAAGAGTAATAGATGCAAATGGAGAGATGCTGCCTATTGTGAATGTTAATAGTGATGCATTTTGATATTGTGCTGAAGTTAGAGAGCATATGAATCAGACCTGAGTGATGAATAAGTAGATGCAGTTATTTAAGGTCTGAGCATTCTTCTTCAAGTAACTGCTAAGGAGGTTAAAAGTTGAAAGAGTCTCCAGCGAGATGCTTGTGCTGTGGTAGTGAAAGTGTGGCTGAGTGGCTGACTAGGCTGTGCAAGGTATGTTGAGATAAGGAAGTGCTTGTTCCTGGGATACAGGCAAATGTGTTTGAAAAGACTGAAAACATAGCAGGGAGGGTGTAAGGTAGATTTTTGATTGAGAAACTTAGGATAGATGATAGAGCGATTAATGGAGAAGAACATTGCAGAAATAAATAGAGAAGAGGGCCTGTGCATCAAGTGCAGTGAGAAATAGTTATGTGAGAAGTTTGAAAGTAAAGGAGAGAGAGAATACAAGTGTTCAGGGTGTATGATAAAAAGTGAAGTTGTTAAGTGATTAAAATTTCTTGTGGTAGAAGCAAAGCCTAACTATGTGAAGAGTTTGTAGCCAGAAGTCATCAGTTTGGTGTAAAATTAGGTCTGAAATAAAGGTATGTAATATCTTTTTAATATCTTTAAGGATAGAGTGATAAAAGAAGTCAGAGAAAGGATACGTGATGTCGATGCAAAGTTGTGGGAAAAAAATGAGCTGTGAACAGTGTGAGTAATGGCTGATTTGTGCAGATAATAAAGTATTTGTTGGTGGAAACGAAGAGATACCGCAGAAACTAGAGAGAACTTAAGTTGATTACATGAGGAGAAGTTTGAATGTAAATGTGCGCAAAACTACGAGTAACTTACTGACGGTAAATGGAAACTAGGACGTTGGAGCAGATTTTAACAGGATGGTGCAAGAACGGAAGGTAGAGGAAAACTGCATTTTTTTCGTGATTAGTGAGACTAGACTATCTACATGGCAAGATATATATATATATATATATATATATATATATATATATATATATATATATATATATATATATATATATATATATATATATATATATATATATATATATATATATATATATATATAGTTTTACGTTACCAGTAACCTCGTTATCAGGGGTAAGGACTGAAGTGTGTACAAAGCTGTAATTGAATCCCTATGCTTATTCACACACTGAGATGTCAATAATTTCTTTAACCCAATTTCATATATCTATTTGAGTATTTGGGTTAAATGTGTTAATTAATGAATTAGTAATAGACTGACTGAATTAATTGATCTTAGTAGGAATTGAATCTAAACGTTACACTTGGAGTCACAGGCTTGGATGATGGGATCTCGACTACAAACTGATATAAGTAAATAATCTTTACATAATATATATATATATATATATATATATATATATATATATATATATATATATATATATATATATTATACATCTATAAATATAAAAGCAAATGTCTGTATGTTTGTCCGCTATAGAAATCCAAACCGCTTGACTGACCCAGACAAAATTTGGCATGTGGTCCCTATGTGACCCCAGGAAGGCTATAACTCAAAATCAAATACCCCCGTGACAGACATCAAACACAGACAAATTGGATGAAATTTCCTTTTTTACCAATTCCGTCAGGTTTTCCTTCAAGTGCTTTATAGGTTAATGGTAATTTTTCGCCTAATTGCTGCAGGTTTTCTTCCAGGCACCGTCAAAAATTTGATTAACCTACAGCAATAAATCCCCTACATACATCAGTTTATTATCAGAATTTACGCAAATTTTTTTAATCATAATATATATATATATATATATATATATAATATATATATATATATATATATATATATATATATATATATATCTATTACACAGTCAAGAGGAAATTTCATTGCTTACCTTTTTCTACAAAGTCGAGAAGTTCCATCAAAAAGTTACCGCATCAAAAAGGCTACTGGTAATGCACATCTGTACCTACACACCCGCATTCTCTCTCTCTCTCTGTCTCTCTCTCTCTCTCTCTCTCTCTCTCTCTCTCTCTCTCTCTCTCAGGTCTACAGCGAAACAAGCTTTACCCAAAATAAATTATTTGACAAAAAACTAACACAACTGGATTGCAAGAAACGAGAGATGAAATATAATGGAATAACAATGTTCACCAACTGATCACACATATTAAAGTTCATCATATCTAACTAATTATTCTCTCTACATCGTTATCCCACAATAGGTCAAAATAAGTCAGAGTCCAGTATATTTCTAATGAGTACATTTTCACCTCTTTCTCAGCGAAACATCTCCAAACAGCAATGTTCACAGTCTTAATCGACAGGTCTCAAACCACAGAGTCTTCACCGAAGACCTTTAATAATGTTCAGTGTTGGTCTTTGAATGATCATTTGTGTGATAACTAATCCCTTCACACCCTGGGACTCCGTCCAAAGGAAACACCTGCTAACCAATTAACCAGAACCTGGACATTTCCAGCGAACACACTCACAAAGTCTTGTTGCAAGGCAGGGTAGTTCCCACGTCTTGAGAATACCTGACGTATACAGTTTTACTGATTAGGAAACGTGCCAGACAACAGCTAAGCATCCTCTCAAGGTTCTCCACAGTGCCTTTACCCACACTTATTAATCAAACATTTACTATGTATTGTAATTCATAAAATACTTGTGACCTATAAGCTTTTCATATGTGATACACACATACATACATACATATAGTATACATATATATATATATATATATATATATATATATATATATATATATATAAGACTGGATGTGGTCCCAGTTTCGACTATATTTCAAGTCATTAATATTAATGACATAGAAGTATAGTTGAAACTGGTCAGACCTACACCAAGTGTCTTATTTTTTGATGTGGTAAACTAATCACGTGTTAATGCGGTTATAATCATCATTATATATATATATATATATATATATATATATATATATATATATATATATATATATATATATATATATATATATATATATATATATACATATACATACATGGATCCCAGCCAAGAAAATTTCATGCATGAAGAGTGGAATGACTAATGCTCATAAATGATAAAGTATTGACTGAGAATAGTGAAGGCACTAAGAAACTGGTCAAAGAGTTTGAAAGCGTTCATAAGAGGGGAAAATTGGGGGTTAATGTCAACAAGAGTAAGGTTAGTAAATGGCAAACAGGAAGATGGAGCAATGACTGTTAATATGGACGGCAGAATGGAAGCCACTGATTCGTACAGGTAATTTAGAGTTAAAATACATATGAAGGATGAGTAGGATGCGAGAAAAGGCAATTCAAAAAATAGGTGAAATAAGGAAGGCAGAGGGGTGTCTGCAAAACAAGAATATACTTTTAGGGTCTATGGAAGTGGGGATATATAGAGGGAATGCTGAGCCTACCCTCATGTATGGAAGTTTGGAATGCAAATGAAAGCAAAAGGGACGACGTTGTTGAGATGAACTGTTTTCATAGAAAAATTCGCAACAAGAACTGAAAGGGTAAGAAATGGGAGACAGACATGAAGGAAAAAAACAACTTTAATATGGGTGAGAGGATGCCTTAGTGTTGTGCGATAGTTTGGTTATGGAGAGAGAGAGAGAGAGAGAGAGACTTTTGTTACCCAATAACGCTTTATTTCTCCGTTCTTTATAGTTTTATTTTATCCGTTTTCTGTGGCAAGGATGGAGGCCACCCCTTGCAATCTGGGATGTTACATGGCACAATTAACCAAGTTAAGGATCCAGTTGTATTACATCTTGCAAAACTTTCAAAACAGTAAGAGACTGTGGGGAAAAACTCTGTTGACTACCCGAAATGAGCAGGGGCCATTGTTGATGGAGGAGAGCGAGTTAAGAGAACTAGCATTAAATATATAGGAGAAGTTACCTTCGACTGCGGAAGTGTTTCATTGTATATGAAATGAAATGCCCGTAAAATTAGCAACAGTGCCTTTTGTATAATACTATGTTTGTATGAGATTAAAGGAGACATGTCGGCATTAATGAAGTTGAAAGATCTCCAAATATGTTTTATGAAAGGTATACAGTAGACACTGAATTTACGATTTACACTGTAAAGTAACTCCAAAAGGGACGTATTGGCGCTTAAAGAAGGACGGCTTGTTTTACATTAAGCTGGCCTTATGCCAGAAGGGCCCATTGTCCAAATGTGATAAGTGTGATAATATTGTGAGGCTTATTGTGGGAATCTGGTTTCTTCAAAGTGAAAGAGAAAACGACGCTTTTCTAAACAAAGAGAAAGGACTATAAGTATTTAAAGGAAGACTATACCATTTTCAACCCTGAGTCATGAATAATTGGATGTCCCTATAGCTCGCCATTTCCTGGCCTTTAATAATATCACAAGCGATGACAAGGGGAATGATTAACCTTTTGGATTCATCTTTAACAAATTAAAGTATGAATGGTTTTTGTTTAAGAAATGCATGTCTTGACGCATTAAAAAGTAAAAGTAAAAAGTAATGAAATGAATGTCTTCACCTCCACTCTTCTGCAAAACAATAAATGATTTTTACTGTTTATAGGCCAGATATAAGTACGAAAGTTATACTTAACTTGCGCGATTATATTAAAATAAAATGGAATATATTTCATCAGACAGGTAAATTTGTTGAAGTAAGTTATCCCAATACACCCCAATCTTTACAGCAGAAGATAAAATAAGCATTACGTTAAAGCAGCCAAGTGAAAGGTATGTTATCTGAGCAGTCATATGAACTTGCAGTGTTCTGTATGGAACATAGCTAAATTCTTATTTGTTTTCCTTAGTAACTTAACTAATGCCCAATTTACTCTTTAAAAATTCTGCCAAATTCATTCCTGAAATTCTTGAACATGGCAGTAATATATTCAAGGCAAATTCTTATGTAGAGTTGTTGCTGTATTTGTGCCTCTTAGTGAGACAGTTGAACTGTCCTCACGAAGCAATAATTGACACCAATTCTTTTTTTATCAGACTGTCTTAACAGGTTGATGGCGTGGCAATAAAGTCACCATGTGTACATTCACCAATACATTTATGTCACCTTCAGGAACTATTTCTTATACAGTGACCTCAATAATTTCATCCCATTTTTTATAATAAAAATATCTATGACACGTTTTTATTGTTTAAAGAAAAATCCCGTGCTAACATGTATTTAGAGTACGTCAAAAAACATAAAAATACCCCGGTTACTAAAGAAGTAGAAGGTGATTATCAGTCATTTTTTTCTAAATTTAAATATTTCACGTTCTAATAAGAGAGCCTTCTCAGATTTTTTTTTTTAGAAAAAGACATATCTGAACATCCAAATGTTAGAGCCATTAAATTAATTTTATCTTGAAAATATGAGAGAGAGAGAGAGAGAGAGAGAGAGATACGAGTACTTATTGCTAAACAGTCGAGCACTGTATTGTACGCGACGCTTATCTACTGCTGTAGTTCAACTACTTAAGAGCGTAACGAAGTACATATTAAATGACAAAAAATCGTCGACTTAAAGGTGCAATTTAATGCGCTCGTGCACATTCTCGAACAAGAGCTTACTAACTTATGTGAACATGGCTGTGTAAAGAGTTACATAATTCTACAAGTGCACATATACACTGGATACAAGCACTGGGCGTTTGGCACTACATAAAACACCAATGTATCTTGAACAGGTGGTACAAATATTTTCATGAAGGACCGTGGCTGAAAATGATATACCAGTTAATGTGTGAGTTCTATACTTCACAAAGAAAAGTCTTCTCGTGAAGTGAAAACTCACAAGCTGAGCAAATACCGACTATTTTGGCTGGCGGTAAGGGACGTGGTAATCTTTGAACTTTATGTTGTTGGAAGCAAAACTCACGAGTTCACGTAAAAGTAACAGGGCAATGTTTTCATTTGTAAAACAACACTCTTGCAACTGTAATTCAATGATTTTCCAATTAATGAGTTATATCTGTATGATTTTTTGCCACGGAATAAAATAAACGAAAACGAATGTACAAAACAATGAAACTCTTGGTCCACAGTATTCACTTCAAGAGAACGTCATTCCTGGCTTGGCAAGAGGTCAGACGTGTCACCTGTTTTACCATCATGCTCTCTCTCTCTCTCTCTCTCTCTCTCTCTCTCTCTCTCTCTCTCTCCAATTAAAAGAAGCTCAGTTATTACAAGTGATGCGCCCTAACAAAGATGCCTTTGTGGCGGGCATCGCATCTTTGGTATTGATCAGGCCGAAGGATGCTTCTGAGGTCACGTGGCACCGGCAAGCACAGGAAAGAGAGGAAGACGAAGGAGAAAGGTCACTGTAAGTTGGGTGGGTTGAGCATATTAAAATGTAACAGATATGAGAAACAGACAGGTGCACCAAATTTAAGTAAAGTTACGACTACAAAAGTGTAACGAAGTATCAAGAAATACAAAATACTAACAAAACAAAATCTGGAAAATACTGATATATTACAGTAAAATTACCACAGGGAAATGGTTATCCTTTAAAGAATTCTGCAACCAATGTAAACAAAAGCTGAATAATGAGCATATGAAATATATTTTGGACTTTATGTGTATGTATATATACAGTATATGCATACATATATATACAAATATATACATGTATACATATACAGATAAAATCACAGAGAGAAGTCTGAGTTGGCACAAGAGATGTGGGATGATAAATAGACCCTGAATGGACTGTACAGCAGCTGATGATAATTGTGAAAGAGTTAAGTGTTTAAAAGAAAAATCTGAGTGTGAATGTTAGCTACAGTAAGATGATGTGAGTAAATGCAAATCATGAAGATGGAGCAATGGACGTTAGGGGAGAAGGTGCAAGAACGGAATTGGCCGACTGGGGAGTAAATGTATACCATGTTGGTAAAATGAAAGTTGTGAATCACAAACTGGAGGGTCCAGGAGCTCTGTGAGTTTGGAAGAAAAACCGAGTAATGTCAAGGAAAGCAAAAACCAGAATATAAGGATAAACTTTTGAGTTATATATAATTGAAAATTACGTTTGGCACTGAACGCAGATGAAAGAAAAAAATGGAAACTTTCGAGATGGATTAAAAACACTAAAATGGTCAGGAAATTTAGAGACATACAGCAAAAATTTGACGAGCTCTTATTAAGTTCAAAGAAAAGTAATGTTTAGCCGGCTTGGTTGCGTGGAGGAAATGTACAATAAATGAAAAAAGGAGCATTATTATTAATCTTGGGAGGAAGGCAGAGTGGGAGACAGAAAGGGAGTGCTTACAAGAGAGTAACTAGCTCTGAGTGAAAGAATAATCATATACTGTAGTATGCCCAACGAGCCTAGGCAGATATATGAAACGGCCAATGCTGTGGAAACTGTTTGCACGGGGATTTCATTCTTGATTTAGCAGTTAAAAGGAAAAACGGGATGGGGGTTGTTGTTACCTTTTCTACGGAGCCACCCCAAATCGGGAAAGCAGCGCATTGAAAAAAATAAAACCCCAGGAGGAAGTGTTTCTGAAGATGTTATTGCTATGTATGCGAAAAAGCTAGAGAAAGGAAAGACGAATTTAAGATTATCATTACTATTATCGTTCACCCTTTTTCATATGGAAGAAGCTCAACGCCTTTAACTTTTACAAGCAAGCTTTCACAGACTGAAATGCCCAGCCATGAAAGGGTAGAACAGCAATAGAGTACAAAAAACGTGAATAAAATTCACTTTTACATATGTGAATCGATAAATAAAGGATTAAAAATAAACTGCTTATTTACTTCAAATACTCTAAAGGGGAATTGTGTATTACAGAGTGACAATGGTAAATGGAACGAATGGAAGGCCATAACTTAAGTTAATGTGACAATAAAACAAAAAGAAAAAGAGCACAGTAAGAGAAATACAAAAACATTTTAACTGATAGACGATCAAAGAAATATGAGCAATTCAAAAATACAAATCGCAATATTCTAGTCCGATGGTAACTCAAATCCCTGAAAAAAATATGAGAAAAGGAGTATACAAAGGTACTAGAAAACATCAGTTTTAATGTGTAAATCATAATTAAGCACTCAATTTGCTTTTCAGATCAGATATCCTTAACATTTAATTTCCATTACATGTAAAGGACTGCTCTCTCTCTCTCTCTCTCTCTCTCTCTCTCTCTCTCTCTCTTCATCTTCTGTTTGTGTGTGTGCTTAAGTGCCTGTTTGTCAGTCAGGTGGTGTTAAAGGCCAAATACTGTCTAATTAACGAACCCGGCTCAGTTCGGTATAGGACGTATTTTCTTTCCTTTACAGCGAAGGCAGCTGAAAGAAAACTTCTGCCGAAGAAAAACACACAAGGTCGGAAGGTCATTTATACTCAGCTGGAGGGGTACGGGGCACCAGAAGGGCATGAGATAAAACGCATCACGTTGATAACAGATGGGAATGGAATTACTCAGGTGACCCCTTGACCTCCCGGTAGGGCTTCTGGGGTCAGGAGGTGTCAAGCTGGGTCAACGAGTAGTGTCGCCTTACCGCAGCTGATAAGTAGACGCCCTGTTTAGCCTGACTATTCGAACCACTCAGGCGAACATCCCTGGCAGGATTCACCGAAGGATGAAATGTAAATAAACTTATTTGCTTAGGGAACTCTGATGTCAATGTGGCCACAGAGGGTTCCGTGTAATCTCGCGAAGAGAGTGCCACGGAGAGTGCCAAAAAAGGGGGCAATGGCTCGATCGTTCTCACTTATCTGCACAGACAGTTCGTTCGTAACGACATGACGGAATTATCTCTATATAGTTAAAGATAACTGCCCTGAACAAGTGAGTTATCTGTGACTTCACATTTGATAAATAATTTTCTGCAACGTTTAAGCCTTAGAAATGAACAACCCAGACATGGTATAAGATTAAAAAATATTTTTAGAACACTCCAGCACTTTCACGTCTTCTAAAGTGTCCAGTAACAAGTTGGTCTTACTAGCGAGTTTCTGGTTTTGAAATCCGCCGAGGTCTGAACAATATTAGGGCATATCATTAAAATAGTATGTGCCTCTGTTAATCTAAGTGGTGAATTAGACACCTGATAGTCAATCGAAGGCAGGGATTGCAGCCAGGAACGGAGAAAGGTTTAGCGTTAACAGCTGTATTCCAAACTACTGGCTAATAATCAGAAGGGTGACAACTTTTTAAATCAACCGCAAAAAAAGGAAAAGGCCATTAGGTGAGAAAAAAATTCATGCACAAACAAACACACACACACACATGACTTCGTCTTACGAATGAGAGTCCCGAGATCGAGCCAGGGCGCTGGTGGTGGAGACAACTTGGGCCCAGTTTCCTAAAATAATCCTTTGTGCCTCTGTTGACCTAAGAACAGGTCAAGTGCCTCGTGAATTGCAGCTGGGGTGAAGTGCAAGAGGTTAGCAACCTCCATCCAAAATACTTGCTGAAGAACGAAAGGCTAACGACCTCCGGGTAAACTGCGTCAAAAAACAAAGGAAAAAGATATATATATACACACACACACACATATATACACATATATATATATATATATATATATATATATATATATATATATATATATATATATATATATATATATATATATATATATATATATATATATATATATATATATATATATATATATATATATATTATATGTCACTAAATAGCTTATATGTCACTAAATATGACAATTAGCCAAGGCCACAGGAAAAATAAAGAAGGAGTACCAAGTGCTTTCGTGTTCTTTCAACACATTTTCGAAAATGTGTTGAAAGAACACGATAGCACTTGGTACTCCTTTTATTTTTCCTGTGGCCTTGGCTAAATACACACACACACACACACACATACATATATATATATATATATATATATATATATATATATATATATATATATATATATATATATATAAATGGAAATCTCAGGCAATCTCAGGCAATTGATATATTTATATATATATATATATATATATATATATATATATATATATATATATATATATATATATATATATATGTTTGCATATGTATATTTCATAAATAAAATTAAACAATAAAGTGCTTCTTCGATAAGCTGTCTACAAGGGAAATGTTTGAAAATATATACATTTTCTCATCCCTCAGCCTCTTCCAGCTTTTTTCCTTTGTAGTTACAAATTCGTCTCCTGAAATTCAATTACACCCTTCAATCTGACCAACACGTTCCACACCTGTTGCCTAATTACTTATCGCCGTTGAATACCTGATGCACAACGGCTGTGTCTGGGTTTCAGAGTTGTGGCATTAACTGAATTCTCTCTCTCTCTCTCTCTCTCTCTTTCTCTCTCTCTCTATCTCTATGTATATATATATATATATATATATATATATATATATATATATATATATATATATATATATATACGTGTGTGTGTGTGTGCACACATCACAGTCTGAAGGACGCTTGTTCGATTCTCTTTTGACTTAAGGACTAAATTATCTACACAATTATCAGTCGACTATTGTGGGTCGAAAACATATTGAACAGAGAGAAGATGGGGAAGAAGAGAACAGAAGGAAAAACACTGCTCAGCCAAATGTATAGGCTACCGTTAAAACGGGGCGCGGGGGGGGGTGGTGTTGGAGCCTTAGGTACATATTTTTCTCTCTATACGGGTGGATCCATTCTCTCTCTCTCTCTCTCTCTCTCTCTCTCTCTCTCTCTCTCTCTCTCTCTCTCTCTCTCTCTCTCTTAATTTAATGTTTATTATTCTTCTCCTACCCCTAAAATGAAAACTCAAAATCTATATATCTGTCTGAAAGTAAATGTATCCCATTTCTAGGAAAGTAATTCCTTCTCTTACAATGAAACACATTGTTTTTTTATTCTCTTTCGTAAAATTACTAACTCATTCACCAGCCACTCTCTCTCTCTCTTTTAATATCTTTCAAGTCTCCTCCCCCTGCCACTCTCTCTCTCTCTCTCTCTCTCTCTCTCTCTCTCTCTCTCTCTCTCTCTTAATATCTTTCAAGTCTCCTCCCCCTGCCACTCTCTCTCTCTATTCTTTACATTATCTTTCGTATGTCTCCTTCGCCTGAAATTCTCAATTTTTTGGTATATCTTTCAGCCTTCCTCTATCTGGTTTCATGTTGTAGGTTCCTAACTCAACTCTGCAAGCTTGACAGAGCACCAACCATAAGGCGGTCACAAAAATAGCACGCAGTTCTATCTCAGATTTTCTCTCCCACGTCACTTCATTTCCTTCTCTTCTTGGGGCTCCATTTATTACTAGCCATGGTTACTGGCTCTATTTTTTTTTCTTTTTTTTTTAGTTTTTATTCAATAAATTATTCACAAACGATTGCAACCAATCTCGAGCTATTCAGTCTCTTCATTCCGTAAAGATCATAGTTTTTGAGATAGGAAACCTTTTCCTATTACTTGATTGCTTACCTGCCTCTCAATAATTATGGATCCTTTTTCAGGCTATAAAGCATAATTATAAAAATATCATAAAAATATTAAGAAAATATATCATTCCACAGAAAACATAAAATGCAAAATCTTAATAAATCTCAAATCTATCTCTACAAATACTGATCGGAGTTTAGAACAAGTAGAGATATCGTGGAGAAGAGAGAGAGAGAGAGAGAGAGAGAGAGAGAGAGAGAGAGAGAGAGAGAGAGAGAGAGAGAGAGGTTTAATACCTAAACTGGCTACATATTTTAGCTGTCCGCCCTTTCGTGCTAGGTTATTTGATGATAAAAATGTTACAAGTGTGTCGACACCTTCCCATGACTCTTGTAACTGTGCATCGTCAAGAATCACATAACTAATAACTCTCTACAAAAAACAAGCCCGATAAGCTCGTGACTATTTCTAAAATGTTGAAGATCAAAGTTATACAGACAAAGAGCACACGTATAAAACATCTGCATCCACTTGATACTTCATACAAAAGAGAGAGAGAGAGAGAGAGAGAGAGAGAGAGAGAGAGAGAGAGAGAGAGCTTGGGTCGTGGGTTTTAAGCAGCTAGGCTCTCATATTGCACAGTCTGGCCGGGCAGGGACTTGGGGGCACGATTTACTGAAAGAGAGAGAGAGAGAGAGAGAGAGAGAGAGAGAGAGAGAGAGAGATAGAGAGAGAGAGAGAGAGAGAGGGTGGGCGTGTCCGAATGCCCCGCCCGAGGGTACGTCGTGACTAGCTTGTGACGTCACATGCACGGAACCGGACAGGGTTGGGTGCGTGTGTCCGTCGACAGTCCAAGAACCTCTTACTCAGATTAATGACACATTTTTCTACTAATCTCTCCAGATGAACCAGACTCAATTTACCACTTACCAGATGAGAAATGCTACAGAATCTCGGATGATTATTTGCAGGACAACACTCTCCGCAAAAGCAATTTACAGTAGTAGTTTAGTTTCAGAGTCAAGGAACCGCAAATGCGGATAATGCACACGTACCTCCACCGTAAGATCTCTAATCAATCTGAGCAGAAATTTCGTTTAATATAACCCATCCCCAGGCCCCCACCCCAACCTCCGGCGTGACCTCTCGGCTTTAATGCCTTTCGTCAGAGTCATCAAGATTTTCTGTTGTTTCTATTCGTTTTCTTTCCATCTTTGGGCTTTTGCCTTACGGAATTATAATCATGGTTGTGGTTATTATTGCCTTCGTGTTCTCTGGCTTTCCGACTTATCGTTTTTCTTATTATTTACCTGCAAAAATTATCGTGGTTGATATCATTACTTTGCTCTCACTTGTCGCAATTTATTATCATTATGCAAAATAAAAAAAAACTTTTATAAGTAATAAGAAGCCAAAAAACTAGTTACTTGCTATGCAAGTAAATTACGAAATTTGACCCAAAAACAAATAAAGTAGGATGAAAAAATAAAAACTTTTTTATGTTGCTCTTTTTTAACTTTGGCCTGTTTTTCCTGTTCCATTATTATTATTATTATTATTATTTTATTATTATTATTATTATTATTATTATTATTATTATTATTACATTGTTTTTTCCTTCTTTCCTTTTTTTTCATTTTTTTCTTTTTGTATTATTATCATTATTTGTGATACTGGTCTTCGATGCTGTTGATTACTTTCGTTTAAGAACGTAAGCTGCATATTCAACTGAGCTTCTTTTATTGGATATCTTCAAACAACTATACTTACTCAACTCTTAAGTCAATCAATCATCCTCTAGCAATCGTACTCGGGTGAAAGTCTTCTTTATTTATGTCAAGACAAGAGAGGAGATAATGACATATTTGTTTTTGTTTGGGAACATATGAACCTTTTTTAACATAACGGATTTTAAATATATTTGAATGTTAATTTATCTTAATCATCTCCAATGTATTTGTGAATTACTGCTTATCTGTAGAAATATTAATTTGTCAGCCAATTTGTTTAATTTTGGTTATTGCCATACTTACTGTATGTGTTTTTCATTCACTTCTCTTCAGTGGGAAGTTACATAGCATATTTTGATACCCTGTATGCATAGAGACTTGACGAGATTCCTTGAAAAGCTCTTCATAATTACCGGTTTCAAAGTTGATATCTTTTCATATATATTTTGCATCGAAGGTTAATTTTACACAAATCTATACTTTTCGAGCGCACGGAATCACAGTAAAATTAATAGGATGACGAATTATTATTATTATTATTATTAATAATTATTATTATTATTATTATTATTATTATTATTCCGAAATTCCACGAAAATGACTAGATAACTCTCATAAAAAAGCCAGAGTACGAAAGAAAAGGGGCTTAACTGAAAATTAGAGTTGTTTTATGAATGAACCGATAAATAAACGGAATAAAAAAAATGCAAAATTTACTCAACTCGTTATTCAGTGAAAAATTTTAAAATACAGACTTTACTTAACAAACTAAATAATATATGAATCTCCCTCGGCTATTTAAAGTTAGATGAACTGTAGTCGTAACTTTCACAAAACGACTGTCTTGATCATCAAAGGGAATTTTGGTATAATTTAAGACCTAAAATGTCCTGAAATATTTCTGAATAAAGATTTTGTAGAACTTTTCACCACCAATAAATATTATCCAAAGCCTAGTCAAATAGGGTATTTACTGTACTTCAAGATACATTTGCAAACAAATATCTTATTCACACAGCCATTTTCAAAACTGTCCAAAATCAAATTAGAAGTTCATAAGTCAGTGAAGAAAGACTTTAGATGTGAAACACAAGACAATTGGTCGCCTTAGAAATCGGCATTTTTTTTTCTTATATACAAAAAAACCAAAACAAAAAAATTATGCTTCAAGTCTGCAATCAAGCTATAAACATCCCTCTACAAAAAGTTTTTAAATTCTGCAATTCAACTTCTTTCAGTTAAAACTTCAAAAATGGTTTATTTAAATTGATGATTATTATGGGTTCTGCAATATTAATCAGTTTCAGGATTAAATTTCGAAATGATTTATCTGAGCTGGGATCCGTTACTTCTTTGTTTCACTGTTAATAATTCAAAACTTTTTCTAAATGATGAGATTTTAAGTGTACTTGAATATTCGTTTTTCATAACTAAACCTTCGAAACTGTTTCAAGTGCAATGGCGACTTAAATAAGTCCCTTATTTGCTTGTTTCAGAATTAAAACATTGTCATAGCTTTACTTAAAACTAATTATTGTTTAAGACTACTTTCTAAAAAAAAAAAAAACTCTTCAAAGTTGGTCTTCTGGACTTTGAAGGACACGTTATGATTCTCGTTTCAGTATTAAAATTTGAAAACTGGTTTATTTAAACTGACGACTCTTATGGGGTGCCCTCATTATGCACAACCGCACTGACAAGATAATGACATGCAAGGATACTGGAGATGTTACAAGCAAAATAGCGAAAGCGCGCGTCCACTGCGCATGCGGATTCTCATGCGAAATCTCAATCGAGGATTGGCCGGTGCACGCAAGCACGAAATGAGGCAGGGTCGATAGAATAAACAACAAGACGTTAGTCTTGAAGCTTCAAGATATTCCGACTCTATGCTCCCTACCTTCGCTGTTTTTAGTTCGATGGCAAAAACAAAAGCAGCGACAACAACACGAGGTATTCGCTTTTGGGTTATTGTAAGGACCTCTTAACAACAGCTCCATATTTCGATGGTTTTTTTTATCTAACAAACACAAATATAGCTACAAAAAAATTTAGCTCTGAGATTTTAAGAGGTACCAAATAGAAATTCTTCTATTTATAACATAAACAACCACAACAACAATTGCACTCAAATATTGTACTAATTTATTTTTAGAATTGAATATTCTAATTATTTATGAAAAATAAAGGAATAAGTTTAACTGTCTCACACAGTTAATAGAAACTATTTACAAAATTCCCAAACGTCTCACAAAAAAATTACCTGAAACCGTGGAAATTTTGGGAGGAAAATGATACAACGTAGGATATATGAAAAGAAATACAATAATCATCAAAAGGACCTTTACTCCGAGACAGCCATACGATTCAAAAATACCTTGTGAAAAATGTCCTGAAATAAAGTCTTGGAAATTTTCGGTGGGAGAAAAAAAAAAAAAAAACTGTGAAAACAAGGGGTATATTGTTGAAAGGCTTCTTGTATCGCAACAATAGCGGTCGAGCTTCGGGATGGCCCGCGCTGTTGCGGCTATTTTGTGAACTGACCATAGTTCACAGGACGACCCGACAGATCTACGAACATTCCCGAGTCTCCCTAGCCATAGTTCATCCGCCCAAAAGCCTCGGGACTGCAGTGACGCCTGAAAGGGCCAAAGGCTGACTTTTACAGTTAATGAACAGTCAGTAAAATAAAAGGCTTTATTTTCTAACATCGAAAAGCTTTGATAGAAAAGAGGGAACCCTACAAAATCGTCCGCTGAGCGGACGAAAGCGCAATGCAGCGCAATGGGAAAAATTGCAAATCAATGGAAACCTCGCAGCCGCTTCTACTCTGACCCCAGGGTGCGTCGTGACTAGTTCCCGCCGATCCTTACTGGCGGTTCCTATCCCGATTATATTTTTCCTTTAAGCCATCATAATTAATGAATTACGCCTTCTGATACACACGCACCTTTGTGCATTTTGTGAAAGACAGGCGGACGCGGGTCATTCACTCGGGACCGACGATGCCGAAAACCAAACGACGTTCGAGCGTGTTTCGCTTGTCCCCGCCTCAATTAGGCTGCAGGAAGTGGCGGATAAACTGGTGGTCTACCGTATGGCAACAGTTGGAGTAATTGCCACACCCCAATCGTTTCATATCAAAACTCTCCGCCATCACTCTCATCCCCCTACGTCGGCGCAAGGTACATTGGACTCTCAGGCCCATGGACTCAAGGGCCATTTTCGCTCGACGGGGAAGGGGTCCCGCGACGGCTGGCCGGTTTTATTCTTCGTGTGCCATAAATATGGGAGCATATGCATCTCTGTGTCATGGAGCGTGTCATAGCGCGGTTCTGATAATACCCTCGGCATTAAAAGATTTCGCTGTATAATGAAATGCTGCCAGGCCGAAGGCTGATAAAATTTCGGCGGGATCCAGGTATTTTACAATTAGCTTGTCGAAATCTGCCTGAGTTATGCTACGAGAAGACACGAACCATCAGCAGACTTTTTTCATACCTTTGCAAAAGTCGCATAGAACCTGTCCATTACTTGCTTGCGAAAATTCGCCCGTGACGTAGAGGAGGGAAAAAAATTGATTCGGGCCTTTAATCAAGCGAGATTTTTCCAGAGCGACAGAGTGAATATGAAGAGGCGAAATTACAATATTCCCTACCATCAGCCATAATGAGACATAATGAAACCATACGGCTCGGCTTCCTTGAAATGTAGTCTACAGGCGAACACTGTCGAGCTCAGTATGGCTTGTTCTACCTTTGTGATGAATGGTTTACTTGATACCACAAAATGACAACTTTGGTTCCCGGTCTGCGAGATGACAGAAAATGGCTTCATTTTTTTTTTTTTTTTTACTTGGGGAATTGTTTCATTGTACTTCCTGATGAAATTTCTTCCTCACTATTCTTCACTGGATTAAAAATGACTTCTTCGGTCTTTACTAAAGAAAACGGCTTCTTTGTTTTTTATCTGAAAAACCTGCTTCATTGCTCTTTACTTGAGAAAAGTTACTTGAGAAAATGGCTTTTTTATTCTTTACTTGAGAAAATACCTTTATTGTTCTTGACTTGAGAAAAGGGATTATTTGTGTTTTATTTGAGAAGAGCACTTCTTGGTTACTGAGAAAACTGCTTCATTGTTCTTTAATTGAGACAACTGCCTGATTTTTCTCTACCAGGAAAAAAATGGCTTCTCTGTTCTTTACAAGAGAAAAGTGGTACATTGTTTTACACTTTATTTGATGATACAAGACGACAGCCACCTTTCAGGATATGAAATACCGCAAATACCTGTATGTATCAGGAACACAAAATATTGAAATATAATCTACTGGAATACAAAACTTAATCTCTCTCTCTCTCTCTCTCTCTCTCTCTGGAATCCTTTACGCACAACTTTGGACTGGGAACGAGAGGGCATTATGGGAAAGGAAACCCGCAGAAGACCACCAAATTTGAACATAACGGCAACAGCAAGATAATAACAATTCCAGCCCCTCCCAGACTGGCATCTTTGCCTCCATCTTGCCACGAAGGAACCTAACCTCTTGCCTCTGGAAGTACAACTGGAATTCTGAAGGACGATGGTCATATGTTTTTTACTAATCTATTTACCTGGACAACGTTTCTATTTATAACATTGTGCGTCACTTACATCCTTTCGTTGATTATGATAATTAGCTGATTATGTTAATTGACTTCTTGGCTTTGCCGGGTTTAGGGTACGAAAAGTAAATTGTCTAATTAGCTTTATGGTGGATGGTGAGAGATATATCTGCTAATATTTTTGCTGTTTTACCTGATCCTGTTTTTCAAGTTTTCTGGTTATTTTGCTTTTCAAGTTTGTTGCTACATTTCTTATTTTACATTACATCAACTTATTATTTTGTTTTGTTGTTGCTTTGGTAAAAGAGTGGGCTTAGCTAACAAATAAAACGACAATTCTAGCTCTTGAAAAGCTGAATGTTACTTGAATAAATGAAAACAGAACCAAAAGTGCGCACAAGTTAGAAGCAGAGGTAAATAAAAAGTCAACTAATCGTGTAATCTGAGGATGGCTGATTCCCTCAGCGCAAATGTAAGGATAGGAAACTTAAAGGGTGCTACAAGACTGCCCTTGGGGGGAAAGAACTCCTTACTCGAGTTCAAAAGAACTGACGGAAATAGGACCTTCAGGAAAGACCTTGTAGCACAGAGAAGTAGGAATAGGTGAAGGAGTAACGGCAGTGTCACTGACCAGACACAGCGCTTTGGTTCACTCTCACTGGAGATGGAGATAGAAGATAAAAAATTCTAAATATGAGAGCAATACTCCGAAATGGGCTGAATAAGAGCAATATTCCGAAAAAAGGCTGAATAAGCCCAATATTCATCTTTTTAAAATGTTATGATATGTAAACCAGTCACCTATTGTTTCTAAAGGAGATTCAGTATTTTGACCAAGCAGAACTATTCAAGCAGACATTCACCTAACCGGAACGGCCAAAATGTTGACTGGCGATGAGAAGTTAAAAAAATTAATTACAAGGGAATAAAAATATTGGACGAGAGAGGAGGCAGCGAAATGGTTTGTGACTGTCTTGGGGGCACTGAATTTGATTAAATTATAAGAGCACAATTTAGATATGCTAATAAAATCAGAGCTGAAAGACATAGTAACAGCAGTTTTATAACAATGTAAACAACATGAAGATGGCAGGTAGAAATTAAAAAATACAGGTGACAGAATCCCCAGAAAAAGATTGTGAAGATGCAGTACTTGCGTCTCATCTAGACAAGTTCTCCAAACTTACGAGGAACTTATCATCCAGGTACGTAGTGTTGTCCTCATAACTGGAAGGGGATTCCTAAAACATCATTCTTTCTGAGTGAGCTGAATCACAGTTTTCTGTCTGATAATCCTAGCTCTTACTTTCAGCTTCATTTCACTCCAATTGCGCTGGAGAATACTTTGGGCATTACTCTTCAGATCTTTTCAATTGTATGCTACCTCCACTTTCTGCACCTTGTAACAACAGAGGAAAAGGCTAGGAGTGACTGATGTGCCACCTCTCTTAACCATATAGCTTACAAGAGAGTGTATTCAAACAAAGAGCGGAATGGAGCGTAAGATTTAACGGACTGGAATGGAGGACTCATAAAACCAGGTGACAATCAGAGACTACAGTGAGATTAGTGAGCGTAGAAATTGGAGATGGTATATAATCAAAGTTTCTAATACAACTCTTCATCTTACTTACCAGGGAACTGAAGTGAATTGAAGCTGAAAGTAAGAGCTAGGATTATCAAACAAAAACTCTGATTCCGTTCAGGAGGAGAGAGAGAACTGGTGTCTGATGAAGCCCCTTCCCAGATGCAAGGACAATACTACATACCTGGATGGACGAGTTCCCCATAAATATGGATAACCTGACCAGATGAGACGCAAGCGCTGCATCTGCAGATAAAACCAAGCGTGGTTCTGCAAGTCCTCGTGTCATTCATAATTGGAATGGCTGAATTTTTTATGGTGCTGGCCATACACTACGTGTTTTAGGATACATCAGAAAAGGTAGAGGAAGACCTGGTTTACCATATGTACTTTTTTTTTTAAATTCCTCGGCTTCTTATAATTTCTTTGCTTTTATGTTTTCCTAGCATATTCTACACTTTTTTTTTTTAGCTGAGCTACATATTTCCTTGGTTGTTCTGTATATGCCTTTCCTTATTTTCTTGGTCTTTTTGTCTGCCCTGTTTACGTTTTCTTGGCCGTATTTTATCTTCATGTGATTCCTTAATCTATCTTTACATTTTCCTGACCGAAACTACTAGTAAATTTAAATTTTATTATATTTTCTTTAATCAGTTTTTGATTTCCCTGCCATTCGCTTCCATCACCTCTGCACGGTCTTAAATTTTGCAAACCACGTCATTTAATTTCCTAACCTTTTCACAATTCTCTAGATCTTTCAGGATAGCCGCAACAGTACCGATTAGAAGGGCGGCGCTGAAGGCGTAGCTGACACAATGATCCAGAATTATTGACATCAATCGCATTGCTCGAAGGCGAGAGAAGCATAACTACAAAGCAGGATAGTATGATACAATACAAAGATAACGAGCATAAATCAGTTCGATTTTCGATGGAAATCTCCTCTGGGGAAATGTTCCCGAGGCTGTTCTGCATATCCAAACTTCAGCAGGTAATTTAATCAGAATTCTAAAGGGCGATATTTTTCTCGTTAAAAGAGAGGAAGATTAATGATTACCTCACTTGCTGGTTAATACAAGACCGAATATTTGATGATAAACGGTATTTGCAATACGAAGTCCATGTTGCCCGTGATGTTTCTCCAGGATTTATTAAGGCTATAATCTTTACGAAGCATTAAAATCGAGATATTTTCTGTTAGAGTACAGAAAGTATTTTTATGTGGATATGAAATATATGCCCAAGCAGTTTGTTTCCGAAAGATCAGTTGTAATCCGCTTACACTATCGTAGGAGATATATATGTATGTATTTATTTATATATATATAATATATACATATACACACACATATACATATATATAAATATATGTGTGTGTGTGTGTGTGTGTGTGTGTGTGTGTGTGGTGGGTGGGTGGGTGGGTGGGTGGGTGGGTGTGTATGACACATTAATTTTACTCATGACATTTTTGTGCTTCCAAATTCTACGCCACAAGTGAATCATTAATATCATGTTCACTCTACGTTGGGAAAAAGTTACCCAAGGTAAATTATACAGGACTGATGCACCTGCCCTGACAGGTCAGTTGCATTTATTGTAGATAATTCCATTTGGGTGTAAATTACTCCCAAGGTCTGGAGAATCTGGCAGTTAAGATTTTCGGCAGATTAAATATATATATATATATATATATATATATATATATATATATATATATATATATATATATATATATATATATATATATATATAATTATAATCACTTTGACACGTGATTTAATTATTTAACGACTACATGGAAAAATGAAGAAAAGAGTTGTAAACTCCTAACCAGTACAGGCTTTATTGCCAACCCATTTTAAGAGGACTGAAAATGGCTTGGCAATAAAGCCGAAATCGGTCAGGACTTACAACCGTTTTTAATTTTTACTTGTGGAAGTTATATATATACATGTATATACAGTATATGTATATATATATATATATATATATATATATATATATATATATAATGCTGAACAGAGGATGAAACCTCTCTGCAGAAAACTTCTACATTATATCTCATACATCCAAGAGAAAGGCTTTAGAAGCACGTCGAACACCCTACAAACGTTGGGTCCTTCATGGCTATCCACCACTCTCTGGGCATTAAAGGCCTTCTTTACAAATACCTCTTTCACGTTATCTACCTTTTACTTTCTTTATCTTCCTCTCTTTCATCCCAACACTTCGATTCATGCACATTTTCAGCCAAATCTTCATCATCATTCTTTACACATAACCAAACCATCTCAAACCACTGTGATCCATTCTTCCAGGAAAAATTGCTCACCATTCACTTTTTCCTTTTCAGGGGAGTGGTACCAGATGGGATGAGGCTGCTAACGCTACGCACTTTTTCTTGAATGTAGCAGATTCTGTTACCTATTTACAGCCGGGTTGACTGGTGGGAGAACCATGGACTTAGCAAACGTGAGCCAACAGCCTTATCAGCAAATGGTCCCAAGTTCAATTTTGGGTGAGCTGAAATGGTCAATGGACATTCCATTAAATGTCAATATACCCTTTGCTCACTTCTGCAATGAATTACGTAGCTGGATATTAGCTGACTGTGGTGTGTCGCAACAGACAACTGCACGGGGATAACAACCTTCACAAACAAGACTTACTGCCAGTCAAAAGGCCATCTCCAGCAGCAACCCCCTCTTAAGTGAAAAGATGTATGGTGGGGAGCGGTTCAAACGAGTGACATGTCACAGGAGTGACATAACAAAGGAGTGAAACCGCAGATATAAATTTCAAAGGACTGACATCCATTCAAGCATCCAACAAGTGTTAAAAATATGTTAACAATTCAGTGGTTCTAGCTTTTAAAAGAAATCTTAATAATTTAATAATTTTTATTTTTGGTTACTTTTCACTTCATCTTTATGTCACTCCAATTAAATTTCACCCGTTTAATACGGTATTTATGTCACACCTTTGTTATGTCACTCCTTCGATACAGACCCGTATGGCGCTATATGGTGTTCCACAGCCTCTCTGATTTCTCTTCCATTCCAACTTATCTTCAGTGTCATCTAATCAGCACTTTTCCGGTTTCTCTACCTTCCTAGCTAACCAACACTTCCGAATTATACGCCAATTTCCCCATTCTGGATTTTACTTCATCTTTTTATGACCAAAAACACCTCCAAAACTACTGATCAATCTTTTTAAGTGTGCTAATGTCCTACTCAATTCCGCAGTATGTCTGCCACTTTACATTTAACTTACGCTGTAATTTTGCATCCAAATTCGAGATTAGCAATCTAAAAGACCCCACTTTACCTAATTTGAAGACAACCTCCTATCACCTTTTTATTTTGGTTTTAAGCCTCATAACTTTTGTTTCTGATGCAAAGGCAAATGTGTATGTATGTATGTATGTATGTATGTATGTATGTATGTATGTATGTATGTATGTATGTATGTATGTATGTATGTATGTATGTTACTGTTCTATATATCTTTTTGTTTTTTTTCCAACCGGGATGCGACCTACTGATATATTTTCCTGGAAACGGGTCCAAATCATTCAAACAACAGCCCCATTGATCTCGAGTCTCTTGTATTTGTTTCTCTGTAGCAATACATATGTGTGTACCTTTGTGTTTCATAGGTTGCATAATGCTAACAAAAAAATAAAAATTCTGGAGTAACATACAATTATTTCTGTATTAGCAAGGATACTTGGCTTACTTTTTGTTATTCCACTTTTTTTGTGAATATTTTACGTTATTAGCGCTAGGTTTTACACAATAACGGTCCCGCAAGCTCAGCTTAAATAAATTTAGTCAAAACAAGGGCTTATTCGTGAGAAAACGCCGTCTCCTCATTGATGATTACTTAGTATTAATTATATACAATTCAAGATTAGTAAGAAAGATCGCCGTTATATAAAATCCACTTTTTTCCGATTTAGAGCTTCTTGTTAGTTCGAGTAATCTTTATGATTTATTTTATTACACATGGAAACTGATACGCAGACATCAGAGAAAAACCTCAAAGATTTGGGTGCTATGACAAAAAGTACTAATTAATTCTCATCCGCAAGCGATAACACATCTATCACTTTAACTGATAGAGATCTGGCTATAATAAGTTACCTTTTTTATTTTTTTCTACAAGAATCAAGAAATCATGGGACAGTCAAGTTCATCGAAGATTCATATCAGGCACATTCTTGATCATCAATTGCGGCGGGTATTTGTGACTTCGGCATGATAAGTCGAAGGTATATTCTAGATCATCCCGTGGGCAGGTATTTGCAATCACTGCCTTGAACTTTGAAAATGTTCTCACGGAACTCATCCGTCCCTAAATAAAATAATAAGTTTGTTGATGTTGGGTCCTTCTGAGACGGCAAAAACTAGTCCAGATATCGAGATCTCCAGAAGGTTGCGATGATTATGTTTAAACTGTAGCAAGGTGTCTCTTGGCTTCCAACATTGTTGATCTTCAGGCTTCAAGTCTGTTGCATCACTACAACGTTTTTCTTACGAATATTTTGATCTACAACAATAAATCCTAACTTAATGGAAATTTTGATCTACACGAATACTCTTACTTTATGATTCTTATCATATCTATTGAAATTCTCACTTATTAATATTTTTCTATTTCACTTGCTAATTTCACAGCAGAAAATTACCTTGGTAAGTCGAACAACTTCTTTTTCATTTTATTTTTCACTTTTTTTTTTTTTTTTGCTGAATGTATTCTAGTTAAATATACGTCGCTCGTCCTCTTACTCATCATGGGAATATTTCATTTACATTCTTGCCATTAAGCTCAAGGAATCTTAAAGCCATATTTACAATTCGCTGTAGACAACTAATATTCATTGCCCGTAAAATTCAAGTAGTAGAATTCTCTTTTCCCCCAAAAAACATTCTTCATTTAATTATTAACGATACATTAGTTATCCTCTAAGTTGTGGGCATTAAAAATAATATTTTGAATCCGTGATCAAAGTCAAAGTTAGAATCGTACTAACGAATTACCTGGAGGAATGTCCGGTAAAGAGAATATATTAGGCCGAAGGAGAGTGGGCGGTACCTATTTTTAGCTGGATACAATGAGCGAGTCTCGAGCAAGAATCGCCATGTCCGTAATTTGGGTCCAAGTAATATTAACGTTAATTGTTTTACGTATGCATGCATGCATGCATTGGGCTATTATCTAATATTCTTGTTTTTTTTCAAGAGTCCAGTTCTGGAGTTAATTTATCTAATATTAAAAAAAATCCTCTAACGTTTTCTCCGTTTTTGGAGCTTAATAACTCGACATTTTAAGATCATCATCTCACAACATATCTGATTTTCTAATTAAATTACTTAATAAAAAAACCTCACATAACGCTTTTTTCGTAGTGAATATAACTTTCTTATTATAAAAAAGATGTTGAATATGTCCTCCAGCCTTGGAACTAAAATATTTGATATCTTATGAAAGCACCATCTAACATTTTCTCCAGGTTTGACTCTTAAATAACTGAATACTTAAAAAATACCACCTAACATTCCTACGGTTTGGCAGATAACTCTTGAAATATCTAAAAGATCTTTTAACATTTTCTCCAGTTGTGGAGCTACACTAAAAGTGTTGGCAAACTTTATTAACTTTCTCCAGTATTTTAGAACAAGTCAATCCTCTAACACTGACTTCAGCTTTGGAAATAAATTATTTAGTATTCACAGAACAATCAGCCATTTCTTGTGGTTCTGGAGTTAACGTCTCCAGTTTTGGAGATAAAATTCTAAATGCATGAAATCAAAAATATTTTTTATTTAACGAGCAGCGCCTTGGGTTAGAAGTGTCATGGTTGTGGCGTAAAGTTAATTAACACTTCATCAACTCGTATTTCTGTCATGCCATTTAATTTTACACAAATTATTGAAAGGCAGAGGTCACCTCGTTTATGCAAAATCCAAGAGGCAAGTTTTGTCGTAGTTTAATATAATCTTCTACTTCATTATATTTTATTATTATTATTATATTTCTTCTGGTCTTGCAAAATAATGGACTAATCAGTCATTGGAAAGGTTACTGTCCAGCACCTGCAGACCAGTGCACAATATCTTTTTAGAAAAATCAGCCAATCCGAATTCACCAGAAATGCTTCATTGTAGCAAATAAACCTTTAAGTTTCTGCAGTCCTAAATCTTTCTTTGAAATCGACGAGATCACACAGGATCAGATAGGGAGGTAAATTAAGCAGATTGAATTTGGATTCACCTTGATTCGAAATGTCATTCCCATCGCAAATGAACTCTCAGACATGGAAAAACAAGGTCTCCAAGGATTCCGAACTGAGAACAAAACACCCAAGGATTCAGAACATCATCGTTTCCTTCTTTGATATTTAAGTAAAGGAATCCTATGCTGTTTCTGGCTTTACAAAACTTGGAGTCAGAATTTTTTTTGAGGTGGGTCTTTCTGCGATTTGTTTAAATCACTGGTTACTCTTAGTTGATATGATTTTTTCTTTTTAATGTTCTTTCGAAAAATAAGATAATTCTCTGCTGCAGAAGAAGAAACAATGAATTCACAGGGATTTTTAGTGAAACATACAAACTGGATTCAAAAAAGTTCTCATGTCGTATGTAAATTGTTCACTAAGACTCCCTGGCCATAGCATTTTCATATCCTGTGTGATACCGTAGAGCTGAAATATTCTTTTAATACTACTACGTCTTTCATGCCACATTGATATCTAGAGATTTTATAAGTTCACTCTGTTAAGTCATATTTTTTCTATTTGTCGCACGTATATATATATATATTTTTAAAATATTCGCATTCTCTCTCTCTCTCTCTCTCTCTCTCTCTCTCTCTCTCTCTCTCTCTCTCTCAAGAATATAAAATCATGAGATGCCATTTAAAATACGAATTGGTAAAAGTGACCCGGTGCTTACAGATTTTAAAAGGCATCTTTACCCTTAATCAACACTGATGAAATTACACGCCAATTTGTTCGGAACCATAACAGAGCCACTTCATCATCTAATTGAAACAGGTTTCATTCGATGCAGAACTACTCACTCATGACACGAGAGAAAGAAAAGGAGAGAGGGAAAAAAATTTATGCGAAATAAATCCCGCACAATCCATCATTCACGTGGTGACCGTAATCGCACAAGAATTTGATAAGCGTTACTACGGCCTCGCGGAGGACCAGCAGGGTGTGACCGCTATGTGTAGCGAGTCTTGGCGTCTTTTTCGCTATGCATAGCGGGTTTTCACTTTTAAACTCATTTTTTTTTTTTTGTTTTCGTCGTTCTTCCATATGTAATCCTTCGTGTGGGAACAATGCAACACACATCGCCTTCAATATAATTCCATATCTTTGCAATCTTCGAATACGAATAGTCTCCGATTCTTGTTTTTTTTTTTTTTATTCATCTTTTTGTGACTCTTTTTATCTCTACATCTTCGATGTGAAACTTGCGTTTGCTTCGTTCAAGTCTAATTGATCAGAGTTGGTAATTATGATGATGGCGGAATTATTCGACCGTGGCTTTACCATTCTCTCTCTCTCTCTCATCAGTAGAAAACTGGAACATGAGTTTATCATAATATAAAAGCCGCGACTTCAGATAACGGAATTGGTCGCTGTCAGATAGCAAGAAGAAGGGTGATTTGAAATTCAAATGCTCTTTCAAGTTATAAAAAGATTTTAAATATGACTAATGTTTAGTAATTGTGATCTCTGTCTAGATTTCAAGGTACCTGCCATAGTATTCAAAACGATTAATTAATGACAGAATGTTTCATAATGAATAAAATCTGAAAATGTGCTTGACTGGTTATGGGAAGGAAAAAGGCCGGGGTGGTTGTGCAGGAAGACCTGAATGCAATAGTAAGTGATTAAGTTAGTTGTGACGGTGATCTGAATGCAAATTATGGTACTTTCTAGGGACCGGCAACAGACAGTATTGATAGTGTTTTTAACTAACCTATTTCTATCTTACTAGTGGGTTGCTTCCTAGTAACGATCTCATTCCCAAAAACTAGTTAAATACCTGAGACTCAGGACCCTCTGTAACCATCCCTTCACAAAGATAAAGCTTATAACTGAATATACATATAAACGCAAATAAAAATTATATATGTATATTATGCAGTATATATTTTAGAATGCCTGGAAGTATATGTCTATCTTTTCATCCCATATAGCTGCACTTAGCCAGTTGCGAATTTGTCCATATGTGCAATTTTTCATGAGGAGTATACAGTTGTGCATTACAGTTTGCAAGATCGTCACCTTCAAGGCCAACATTTCAGTTTAATAATTGTCCAACGGTTTCGTTATCTATAACTGAAATATGCGACAAGAATGAAAAGATAAAATATTACGCTCGAAAATAATCTTAAAAGAAATAAAATCGGACAACTGCACACGCTAAATTAATTTCATTTCTTACAAGAATTATAACAGTATCTTATTAAGTCAATGTGTCGCCATTAGGAACAATACTGGAAAACTAACAGATAAATTTCAGCACAATGCCAACGAACTTAACTGATCCTTTAAGAAACAAACTCTTCATACATTTGAAGAGAGCAATATTTTTTGCATTTATACTAAAGAATACGACAACTTTAATTCCGTGTCATGGTGCAATCTTAATTCCCAAAACAAATTAAATCGGTAAAACAGTAATGCTCATATTAATGTGTTCAATTTTACACCATTTAGAGAACAAGATAGGTATGGCATTCAACTAGGAATGTGTATAAAGTGTCTTATAAAATAATGAAGGCATCCTTACGCTGTTCTTCATGGGATTTTTCTTATCGATATTTGAATAAATTTATTTTTAACATTAGGTTTCAGTAATTAACGTGTTTCACTTCGTATTTCTGCCTTTTTCCTCTTTGTTGCTACTCAGCATAATCCAGGAAATTGGGAAAACGAATAAAAATATACTACTTGGTCATGAATATGCATGGCATAAGAGAAAATATAACTGAAAAAACAAGGAAGTATGAAATAAAAAATAAATAAGAAACTATAAAAACAATATGACATGAGCTCGAGAAAATTTTGGAAATGGTCAAGAAAAGATGAGACCACGTCGCAAAATTAAATAAAAGACAAAAAAAAAAATATAACAGGGGAAAATATGATACAGACAAGTTAACTAGATAATAAAATAGAAAATCGAATAAAGAAATTAAATGTTATTCAAAGAAAAGACGACAAAATTCCTAGGAAATATAAGGACAAGAAAAAAAATGTTTAAAAAGACCAAGCAAATAGAAGGGATAGAAAATATAATCAAATGTTCAGAACATTCCAAAAAAGGCAAATAAACTGATTATAATAATGATGACGGCTCCCAAATTCTTAATCAACCATAATATTCTCTATTAACACAAATTTTACACATTCTGTCAAAAAAAAACAGCATAAACACACCTTCAGATGTGTTTAAAACACGCATATTATTCAGCGGATGGTGTCTCCAATGATATTAGTGAATACAGAAGGTAAGAGGTTACCACAGCTATTACAAAAAACAAAATTGGTGCAATTCTACATATATGTGTATATATATATGTCCTTTACTCTAATACCACGGAGAGCTTTTAAGCAAACATAGTAGTCATTACCTTACTTATCCTTTCAGCGCAGGATCGAGGAAAATCTTCCGTGAGGATAACTTCAAGGCATCGGGCTGTTCATTCGTTTACAAAGGAAGCTTATCCCATACGTTAATACTGCAGTGCCACCCCAAGAACTACAACTGGCCTGAAAGGAAATACAAAGGAGTATTATAAATGCAAAATGAAAAACACGGATCTTCAATATTTATTGGGTGAAGTAAATAAGAAAGAATTCATGGTAACGGAATTGTTCTACACAAAGGTGTGCATAATAATAATAATAATAATAATAATAATAATAATAATAATAATAATAATAATAATAATAATAATAATAATAATAATAATAAAGTCCGGTGACTGCAAACCTCCGTCATGACAGAGCAATCCACTTTTAAACAAGTCTCTTTCCCCCCAAAATTGCACTTTTCTGTCTCCCAACACCTTATCAGTTGTTGGCAGTCAACAATACCACCTTCGGTAAAATTCTAGTAAAAATCCACATAAATTTTTACTTAATCCTCCTAACAAAACAAACAATCAAACCAAACCAAAATAATAATAGCCTTGGACGAGATAAAAAAAAATATAATATAAAATGCAGCTGAAATTTTTTTGTTTGAAGAATCTTATTGGGATTGTGATCTTGCAGGTACAGTGTCTCTAGCTCATTAACCTTCACACAGACGAGTTCAATAATCTATATATTCATGGGCTTAACACATTATGATAGTTAATAGCGATTAATCATTATACAATCTGCAAAGTAAAACAACTGAAGAATAAGGTTGCTTTTGATACTAGAAATATCCTGGCAATGCAAAATAAAAAATGCAGGAATGCTACCTGTCCTTTAATAGATTATGAACCGACTGACTTTAGCACAGCTATATATGTCACAGTTACTTTGTTGTGATAATAAGCTTTACCTATATTTACGCTGTCTAAGCATTACATACTCTAATTTCTGTACAGAATGTTTGTCTCATTATCTCTGATGCCTTTTTAAAAACAATTCATTGCTTTGTCCTTTCATCTTGTCCAATAGAAATTGACAAGGGTGTAATTAGCATTTGGTAAATGGGCTGAAGTTTAATACTTGTGTTGCATAAAAAGAATTTTCAAACCTTAACAATCAACATAATAATGTTGTACATGTGGCCGTTGTCAAGATAGATTATAGTTAAAAATGATCTTTCCACCACTAAATTCAGTATTATATTACTCAAAGATTTACAGTAATTACTACTACTACTACTGCCAATAATAATAATAAAAAATCACCATCAACATCACTATTAGAGTATCTTTAATAAAAAATCCAAATATATCCATCACAAGAATCAGCAAAAAAAAAAAAAAAACAACACACGATAATTATGGCACAAATGACAAGTATTCCATAATATCCGACCGAAGATAGAGTTATCTCCTGACACACCTGTGCAGCTAATTAATGCCTCATAACACCAAATCTTTAGCGCCTTGAGCTCCCAAGACCAGACAAGTGATACTCAGCACGCAAGCTCACACTAATTAAAGCAGTTACCTGCCTATTTCCCACAAGGCGAGCTACTGGGTACAGGGTATATGCTAGACCCAGACAACAGTCTCTCTCTCTCTCTCTCTCTCAAGCAAGCTACGACTTGCAATATACTTGAGTAAATATCTTGCGCATTCCTTATCTATCTTAGGTCAGCTACTGGGCATAAAGTGGTTTTCCCTCTCTCTCTCTCTCTTGGGAAACCTAGTACTTCAAATTTACTTTGAGTAAATATTTTGCGCATTCCTTATCTATCTTAGGTCAGCTACTGAGCATAAAGTGGTTTTCCCACTCTCTCTCTCTCTCTTGAGAAACCTAGTACTTCAAATTTACTTGAGTAAATATTTTGTGCATTCTTTATCTATCTTAGGTCAGCCACTGGGCATAATGTGCTTCTCTCTCTCTCTCTCTCTCTCTCTCTCTCTTGAGAAACCTACTACTACAAATATACTTGTGTAAACATCTGCATTTCTTATCTAGCTTAGGCCAGCTTCTGGGCATAATGAACTTATCTCTCTCTCTCTCTCTCTCTCTCTCATCTTCTTGCATCGAACGACTCCAGAATCAAGAGCTCCGGAGAACATCGAAATGACCCCATAAGGGGAGAAAATCATACTTAGCAGAATATGTTGGCGGTAATTGAAGTTTCCAACGGGAGTGTGGGAAGCGCTTTGCTTCAGTTAACCCCCTGGAGGAGAGAGAGAGAGAGAGAGAGAGAGAGAGAGAGAGAGAGAGAGAGAGAGAGAGAGATTGTTTCGCAAAAGGCCATGACTAGAGAGTAGGTGGAGAGGCCTTTGAAGCTGATTGGATGTATCAATTGAGTCAGTGCTACATGAGAGAGAGAGAGAGAGAGAGAGAGAGAGAGAGAGAGAGAGAGAGAGAGAGAGAGAGAGAGAGAGAAGAGAAAAAGAAAAGTAAAAAGAAAAAGGAAGAGAGAAAATAAAGGGAGAGAGAGAGAGAGAGAGAGAGAGAGAGAGAGAGAGAGAGAGAGAGAGAGAGAGAGAGAATGGAAAAGGAAAAAGGAAATAAGGGGAAAAGAAAAAAGGAGGAAAGGAGGAGGAAGAAGATGAAGAGAAGAATGAAATGAAGAATGGAAGTCAAGGACAAATCACGGAGCAGAAAAAGGAAGCGGAAAATAGAGGGTGAAAGCAGTGGAGGAGTAGGAGCGACAGGATGAGGAAAATTAAGAAGAAACAATGGAGAGAAGAACTAAAAATGCGATGATAAAGAAGAAAATGAAAGGAAATGCGTGGAAGAAAGGAGTGAAGGATGAAGTAGAGACAAGTGATAGAGGAAAGGAGAAAAGGAAAGAGATGCAGGAACGGAGGAGCAGCAGTCACTCGACGAGGTGGAAAATGGAAAACGAAGAAAGGAGAGAAGAAGTAGGAACAAGAGTGGGCACAAGAAGAAGAAGAAGAAGAAGAAGAAGAAGAAGAAGAAGAAGGAAAATAAAATGGAGAAAGGAGAAACGAAAGTAGGAAAAATGGAAGAAGAAGAAGAAGAAGAAGAAGAAGAAGAAGAAGAAGAAGAAGAAGGAAAACAAAATGGAGAAAGGAGAAACGAAAGTAGGAAAAATGGAAGAAGAAGAAGAAGAAGAAGAAGAAGAAGAAGAAGAAGAAGAAGAAGAAGAAGAAGGAAAATAAAATGGAGAAAGGAGAAACGAAAGTAAGAAGAATGGTAATAAGAGGAAAAACCGTGAAAAAAAGGTAGGACAAGAGAAAGTTAGCGATGGAAGGAAGAGAAAATGACGAATGACGGATAGAGAAGAGAAAGAAGGAAAGACGTAGGTTAAGGGAAATGGATAGACGAGATGAGGGAGGGCCGCAAGGTAGGAATGTGAGAGAGGAAACAGTAGAATAAGATATAAATGTAAAAGAAAAACATCAAAAATACTTTTGGCAGAATGCAAGGAAGTTCTTGGGGCAAACCAAGATTTTTCACAGAAAAAATCTCTTCAATAAAACCAAGAGCTTCAATAAAAAGTAAGGGTTTAACAATTCAAACTTATGGGAAAATTGTAGGCGGTGTGTACTCAAAACGAATAAGAACTAATACAATCTCATTTAAATGCTACACCGTCATTTTCTATAACTTCCATTTCTCATTTTCTAAAACTTCCATTTAAGTCTAAAGAAATAAGGCAATATTTCTGGAACGGGTTAGAAACATAAAACAGATTTTCGTTTTCATAATAATATGACTAAGTAAAAAAAGTCGTCTAAGCGTTTCCGTTTAATGACACGCAGAAAGATCCAGCCTCATTGGTAGATTAGTTTAGAAAACCGAATCTGATTTTCGTATCCGTACCTCCCTTCGGTTTAGGACACACTTTCTCCCTTCCCCACTTTCTTTTTCTTGCTTTCACCAGGTCTGGGCTAGATATGGGTACTAAATTGCCCCTAACATCGGCCTTCGCATATAAAACCTTATAAGAAATCAAATAACTATCGATTTGTCTATAACAAAAGGGCCTTACAGGACAGTGTTTATCTATCTATCTATCTCTCTCTCTCTCTCTCTCTCTCTCTCTCTCTCTCTCACCAGATAATCTTCAAGTAAAAGCGCAATCGTGCTGGGAATATGCAGATGCGTATTCAAAACCTCTAGCAAACACCAAGTCCATCTGATGGGAAAGAGAGACAGACAGACCGACATAGACTGAGACTCCTAATTTTGGCACCAAGGACCAACCTGCACGTCACATATCTCTTCAGCTCTTTTCGGCAACTGACGCTACATTAAACATCTTGACAACGATGTCATTTACGGCAAACCACAAACGTTGCATTGTTGCTCAGACACGCAGCAATATTTAGCAACCCCGCGGGGCGGCTTCTCTGAACGTTCTACTAATGAAGTTGTTATTACTGTACCTGCATATCGTCATCTGAAGGCTGACGTCCTCTTCATACATACAGTGTCATCATCATCATCATCACCACCGTTACATAAACCCTCAAATGCAAATTTCAACGAGTGAATGTCACGCGGTTTTAAATCTCTCAAAATCAAGACATTTATGAATGACATCAAGCCACTTTCTTTGATTACATTTTTTTATTGATAGTTTGGTACCTGATGGTATAGGCGTATTTAGCGTATGCATAAAACTATATTAAAATAAAGCCTTTGTTTCTTTGAATGAATGAGATAAAATCATTAGCCCTATAATGAACAATTCTGTGAGTACGAACTAAAGTAAGATAACTTGAGATATTTGCATTAAAAAAAGGAAAAAACCTATAAGATTACTTAACCGTTAATTGTTTTCACTACAAAGCATTTGAAGAATCCCAAGAAAACAAGCGCCACAGCTGGCGAGAGTGGACCCTGCCTCTTTCTTCACTGTCAGGTCCCATTAATTCTTCTCTTTTCCCTCTTTTTCTCTTATGCATAAAGACTGGTTAAGACAAGGATACCAGCTTGTTTGCAACATTGGATTCTACATAA
>NC_089786.1:10060000-10070000 GCF_040412425.1 Macrobrachium rosenbergii | reverse complement strand
GGGTCTTGGTACACTTCACACAAAAAGAAAACTATGAAAAATGCCTTTAAACTTGACGATAAGACTATAGAGAGAGAGAGAGAGAGAGAGAGAGAGAGAGAGAGAGAGAGAGAGAGAGAGAGAGAGAGAGAGAGAGAGAGAGAGAGAGGAGGAAAACTATGTAAAAGTCACTTAAACTTGGTGATAAGGTCAGGAAAGAAACTAGTTAGATTCCTTAAAAAAACCACTTCCACAGAAATGCATTAAATAACTCCAGTTCCACACAAATGCATTAAATAACTCCAGTTCCACAGAAATGCATTACATAACTCTAGTTCCACAGAAATGGAATCTAGTTCCATAGAGATGTATCATCATTTCAATTGCGTCGACCCTCATCAAAATGGACAATATATTCTGTGAAAGATTGTCAAGCACGTTTCATAAGAGTGAGTGCATATTTTGAGTAACAATAATATAGAAAATAATAACATTTACAAAACCTACTTTTCGACATCTATCGTTGTGTGTGGGTGGAACATTATACTACGCTGTTACAAATGGGGTACCAGACCAAGCAAACAGTAAAATTCTTGTACTGATTCGTAGAGTCCGATGTAACGATTTCCCAGTCTCGGTACAACACAAGATTCTATTCGGAATCTATGTTTAACTTCACCACTTCATCACGTTCCTCGATTCTCACAGGGCTCGCACGAAAGACTTGTTCTTCAAACGACAGGTGATAATTAAAGATGTACTGGAGAAGAAGTCGGAATGCTTCAGGTGAGAAAAGATCTAAAGGAACGGATCAATATGTTTCATGACAATTTTTCGGAATGACTGAATATCAGTCTTTTAGAGAAATTTCAAAATGAATGTTTGTCTCTTTGCAATTCTTGATAGTTATCACCACAACTGCAGAGGTACGCTCAAACCACTTCAGTTGCCTGATTAAGTCGGTCTTAAAAGTTAGCAGGGTAAACAGCGAACTAGTTACCGCCGTGTAGGATTTCATTAACAATCTCAGTGCCTGCAGACACACAAACAAGGCCTTCATTAACAATCTCAGTGCCTGCAGGGAAAATAAACAAGGCCATCGCAGCCAAGGGCCAACAGTTGCCGTTTACCTGATGAAAACAATTGTGCGTACTGTATGTGTGACATATCAGTACAATACCCGTACCGTTCTCTAGAGCATAACTGTCTCCCGAAGAGAATTTTGTGGGAGTGAGAATAAGCGTATGCAAAGCGTTGGTGTATTATCACTAGCATCTTGCTGAGCGAGATTAGTAAGAAAAACGTTCGTCTACCTTTAATCCATCTGGCTGCAGTAGTTCAGTTACAGTGATATTTTCTTTTGACATTCTGAAATGGTACAAGAACTAGGAAAAGCCTTATGCTCTCAAGGCCACAGCATTTAGAGTTATAACGCAGTAGCGTTTTAAAATTTCATGATAAATGGCAGACACTTAGGGAAAAACTGCCCAACAGAAAACCAATTACCTCGCTCTAAGATGTGTAAATACACTCCTTTATCAGAAAAGATCTCGTAAAAAAACATAATGATGAATGAATGCTTCCTGAAAAGGTAGAAGTGAATGGGAAAAGAAAGTTGAAACAAATTCGAGAGAGAGAGAGAGAGAGAGAGAGAGAGAGAGAGAGAGAGAGAGAGAGAGAGAGAGAGAGAGAGAGAGAGAGATTGACTTTTAGCGATTACATATCGGTCAAAACAAAGATGCTGCGCTGATTCCAACCTCATTAAATCAATACAAATCTGACGAGAGAGAGAGAGAGAGAGAGAGAGAGAGAGAGAGAGAGAGAGAGAGAGAGAGAGAGAGAGAGATTGACTTTTAGCGATTACATATCAGTCGAAACAAAGATGCTACGCTGACTCCAGCTTCATTAAATCAATACAAATCTGACGGAGAGAGAGAGAGAGAGAGAGAGAGAGAGAGAGAGAGAGAGAGAGAGAGAGAGAGAGAGAGAGTTTCAGCGATTACATACCGGTCAAAACAAAGATGCTACGCTGATTCCCACCTCATGAAATCAATACATATCTGACGAAGAGAGAGAGAGAGAGAGAGAGAGAGAGAGAGAGAGAGAGAGGTTCTCACCTCTATGAACCTCTCTATTCTCTACTCACACAGACGTCTCTCCTTTCCTACCTTCCTTCCTTCCTTCCTCCTCCACTTTACCCCGCCCCACCACCTTCCTCCTCCCCATCACCAAATGACCCCTCACGCCCATTTCAATTTAGCTTCTCACGATTTCCGTATTCTGGATTTTCTTTCCCCAAAAATGGTTCACCAGGGGAGACAATTCCCCCTCAATTTTCTGCTATGTCGTTCTCGTTTGTTTGATTTCTCTCTCTCTCTCTCTCTCTCTCTCTCTCTCAAAACACAGTCATTTGTCTTATTCGATGGAAATGACGCCTGTTCGCTTCGACCGGAATGCATAAGTCTAATTGGCCGTGTATGTGTGTATATAATTATGTATGTATATGTATATGTATATGTTGCGTGTGTGTCCCTCGAAGGTGCTGCAGGTATAACATACACACACATTATTATATAAAATACGCTCATATGCTTAGTTATTCATCCTTATCCAACTGAAATAAAATAACCTGTCGATAGATGAATGCAAAATATGAAGAGAAAAATAATAAATCATATGGAAGTCAAATCATCAATTCATTAAGATTTAGACCATGCGTCTTCTAAGTTACAAAGCAATGGAACAGCTGTACGCAGGGTCCAGACCTCCCTTGGGTTTACGTTTCTTATAACAACATGGAGTTTGAAAGAGCAGGCTGCAAATTCACTTAAAAGTCAGGGAAGTGAACATGATTGTCATGGGAAATGAAAGCCTCTAGTCTAAAGGTAAAGGACATTTTTGATGCCTTAATTAAAAACAATTTAGGCTAAAGAACTTGTCTGAGTTTGTTGCTGTTAGATGAACGTGTTCTTGTGTCAGCACGCAGTTTTAATCTCTCATTCATCAGTGAGCAGACGAATATGTCAGGGACTGCTGCCTCTTTGACTCTTAAGCCATCCTTATTTAGAGGAATTGCATACTTGTGATAGTAAATAATTCGTATCTGAAAGCACTGTTAAAATGGGTTATGGTTACCGGAAGAAGTTGGTGAACTTAGATTAAAAATAGTTTTTTTATATAATTTTTTTTTATTTATATCCTCTTTACATTACTCTATTTATTAATTCCGACAAAATTATTATGTTTTATTCGATTCAATTGTTTGTTTATTTAATCGTCTCCCCATAAGTAGGGTTATACAAAAAGTACTGTGGATTTTTCTACGGAAATCTGACCAAAGGTGGCCCTGCTGAGTCGCATCAAGTGAGCACATTTTGAAAGCTATCCGGTTCTGGATAAGGGTCCTTTTTTGGGTGTCGGGGAAGG
Source organism: Macrobrachium rosenbergii (assembly GCF_040412425.1). Taxonomy (NCBI): domain Eukaryota; kingdom Metazoa; phylum Arthropoda; class Malacostraca; order Decapoda; family Palaemonidae; genus Macrobrachium; species Macrobrachium rosenbergii. The sequence continues at coordinate 10,066,595 of NC_089786.1, read as the reverse complement.
AATTGCTTATCCTTGGCGGGGTTTTTCAGCAAGTTTATCCTCTGGAGGCTTGATTAGTAAATTAACGACCCTTTTGGGGACGGTTCCATAGGAAGTTGTGCTTACTGATAATAATCTTGGTGAAGATATCAATAAAATTCATATCGAATTCTCTTCAGCATCTTCCGAAAATATCAACGACACAGTTCTCCTTCTGGTTAAAAAATGATCGATATATCACCTTTCGATTGTTTCTAAAAGAGGTTGTTTGCAAAAAATAAAGCTAACAATCAATGAATCTGGAAATCAGCCAGAAAAAATAAAACAAGCATAGAAGTGTAAGAAATCATCCCACAACACTAGATTATCTGGGGAGAGAGAGAGAGAGAGAGAGAGAGAGAGAGAGAGAGAGAGAGAGAGAGAGAGAGGTGGTAGTTGTCTTGTCATGTGATGAACGGGTCGTGGATGAGTCTCCGTAGGAGATGGGGAGTCGGGGGTCTGGGCACCTAACAGCCTGCGGGAAGGTTGGTTGTTTAAACCGCGGTTGGGATGGGGGTGGGGGCGGGAATGGTATCGTGTTTTGGAAGGATGGGTGTTGGGGGGAACCGACGGCGCCGGGTAGAGAGAGGTAAGGCAAGCGTGCCCGTGCGAAGAAGGGCTGTGATTTACCTGGGCGCTTTCTCAGGAAATCATCTCTAGCTTTGGGGGATCAGCTCTCTGCATCACGCCGAGATGCGAGAGTGAGCCGGGCAGTCAGGGGAGGGGATAGAGAGGGGCACAGGGGAGAAATGACAGGTCAGCAATGGGGCTGAAAAATGAGTGATAAAGGCTGTGGGAAGGAAAGTATGGGCATTTTATTGTTCCCAGTATCTGGAGGTAATGCTGGTGGTGCTGAAACTACTCAATGGATATGGTGAAATGTCATCTTATTTTTTTATCAGTCGTTCAGTCATGAAAACAGAAGACTTTCGAAGCTCTTGCAATGCCTCTTAGGCAACAACGACTATTAAAAGAATACTAACAGCAACCACAACAGCATCCAGTTTGCTTTGAATGTTGCAAGCGCCTGTCCATCACTGGTGAAGGCTCAAGGCAATCTGACATTCACACACTTGAGACGACAGAGGCGTCTAGAGAGTCTGTCATGTGAAAACAACGGAATTAACTTGCATCACAACAATCAGTTTTAATAAAATTCATGCAGTCCTCCAAAAAGTGTGTAATTTATTATTTTAGTTCTCAAATTTCCCTTTTAAAGTTCTGACTCTTTCATGTTCAGACTGATGATGAGAACTTAACAGGTTCTCGACAGTTCTTTGAAAAACTTTCAATTTATTTGAGGAACAAAATTTATACCGATGTCGTTCTTCATTCCAAGTTCGATAGGCGAAATAAAAATCTATTTAAGCAAAGCCTTGTTAAAAGGTCTCACTGTCCAGCAAAAATTCAGTATTTACTTACAAAACCAAGTCCTGAAAACCGAAAAAAAAAAATCATAGTAAACTCATAACCATCATCATATTATGATCCTGCTTACCGTCTTCTTTTATATGTCCTAAAACATAATATATTTTTTGGTCTTGGTCTTTTATTTGTTTATTTGTTTCGACGCGAACATGATTTACGATCTCTTCTGTTGCCTCCGCCTCTTATAGGTAAGTGGTTGGAACAACAAACAGAAAGGTACCGTGACTCTTCCTCTTTCTTTCGCACGCAGACATAGGTGTACAGGTAGGTATCTTTTATATACTTTATACATATATATATACATACGTATGTATGTATATATACATATGTACACACACACACATATATATATGCATACATACATGTACATATATATTATATTATATATTCGACACTAAGTAAGCCGGGTAGAGATACAATGAACATTATGAAACATATCTGAAGATTAAGTCCGAAGCCGTTGTCATTAAATGAATAATTAATTCAGCCCCAGTAAGTTGGCCAAATTATGGACAACAAACAACAAGTAAAAAATCCGCTTTAGTTTCTTCGGCACAATCGAGTTTTCTGTACAGCGTATAATGCTGTATGAAACTCTCAGCCACGGCCCATGAAACTCTCAGCCGCAGCCCATGAACCTTTCACCCACGTCCCGGTGGTGGCATGTGTTGTTGGCACTATAGCGGTGCCAGACGCACGATCATGGCTAACTTTAACCTTCAATAAAATTAAAACTACTGAGGATAGAGGGCTGAAATTTGGTAAGTTTGATGATTGGAGGGTGGATGATCAACATACCAATTTGCAGCCCTCTAGCCTCAGTAGTTTTGAAGATCTGAGGGGGACGGACAGACAAAAAGCCATCTCGGTAGTTTTCTTTTACAGAAAACTAAAACTGAGGTCTCAGAACCTTAGCACGTAAACAAACGCAAAAAATTTTGCAAGAACTAAGGTAGTTTTCACAGAACAGGAAAGACATTTTCTCATGATCACATAATTGCTCAGTTTCAGACTGTTCTACCATAGTTTTATCTGAACTTTTACAGACGTCTAGAATAATTTTAAAATTATTCTAACAGTTTTTTTTCTATATGGTAACGATTGGCAGACTTATATAATATTCTAGGCTGCGATTCTGGCAGGGTTTTTAAATGTTTTTGATCCACTTGTCTTGATTCTAATACCAATACCTTCAAAAGATTTTGTGACCTCATCTTCATTATGTTTCCACCAATGCTTTGTCAAGAGAGTTTGTTTTTACTCATTCTTTCCTAAACACGCATTCTTCTATTCTTAGCTAAAAAACGCTGAGATCGTCCTTCTTACTCTTCCCGTGATAACGTCTTTTATTTTTAGCTAAAAGTGTAAAGATAATTCCTTATTGTTCCTTGGATAAATACGCTTTTCTTTATTCTAAGCCAGAAGAGTTCGCCTAATTTTTAATGTTATTCACTAGATGGTTACTTATTCTTGTACTCTTCTATTCTTTCCCATCATATTATTCTATGATTAAGCTTTTTTTTCTTTTTGCGGGCCACCCGATAGAACTTCCTATCAGCTCTGCGATGGGAAGCTCTGGCCTCTTCTACCGGTTTCTGGACAAGACACGGCTCTAGACACGGCTCTATTCACTCCACGTCCCAGCGGACCCTGTAGCATATTGCTCTCACGAAATTTTCGCTTTTTTTACTACCGCCTCTATTCTTTTATTATGGCCTCTAGGATATGCAATCACTCGTTAATAATATATGCTGGAAACTCCTTCGAAATGTGCATGGAATGCAAAACGGCTTCACGACGTCCAACTTTCCTTCTGGTACTTCCCGAAATGACACACACGGCTTTCATGCGGGGGATCCAGTGGGAATCTTTCTCCTTTTTTTTCCCCTCACTCGAATCTTTTTCTTCTTCTTCTTCTTCGACTTTCTTTATTGACTTCATTTATCTTGTTTGACTTTATGTTCATTTTTTTCATAGATACTGATAACTATACCACGAGGCCATCTGACTGAATATAAACAAATCAATAAATGTAATACAGATATTCTTAGATATTTCCTTAGGAAGTACTGTTAGAACCTTTACTAAAATTTTCCGATCTAATAATCATGGTTTTTTGAATGTCATTGATATATTATATATATATATATATATATATATATATATATATATATATATATATATATATATATATATATATATATATATATATATATATATAGAGAGAGAGAGAGAGAGAGAGAGAGAGAGAGAGAGAGAGAGAGAGAGAGAGAGATTGGAAAAAAAAAATCAAGTGGAAAGACAGAACTGAGAATGAGGAAAAAAAAAAAGGATGAAGTGAGACAAAGGAATAAAAAAGAGGATGAGAAGAGGCAAAATAAAAATAATAGAGTGGAAAGATAAAGAGAGAATAAAAACAAGGGGAGGAAAGGTGTGTGTGTGTGTGTGTGTGTGTGTGTGTGTGTGTGTGTGTGTGTGTGTATGTGTGTGTGTGGAATCGGGTGAAAGTATGGCGGGCGGTTGAGGATGGAAGATGGTGGGGAAGACTTCCCACGCCCCACATCGCCTATCACCGGCAGCATCACATCTCGGGCCTGACGCTGAGGTCCTGACCCATGACCCATGCCCACGCCCACACCACCCACACCATCATACAACCCCCTATCACTGACCCTGTCCGTTGTTGGCCCCCTCAAACCATGCCATCAGTCCTAATGGGAATTTTACCCCTTTTGATTGATATGTGCTTCTCGCTCACTCTCAGCCCATATATCTTCTATGCACTTGCTTAAATATTTCATATCTCCATCTCTCTTATGTCTACTTATGACATACATACACATAAGCAAAACACAATCATATACATACATAAACATAAAACATACACATATATATATATATATATATATATATATATATATATATATATATATATATATATATATATATATATATATATATATATATATATATATATACTGTATATACAAAACACATGGTTCATCTACATACTACTTCTCTCTAATTTCTCTTTTTACCTCTTACATAACTCTCTATTTCTCTCTTTAAACCCCTGCACTCTCTTCTGCTTCAGACGGAGTTCTCTCTCTCTCTTTCTCTCTCTTTTTTCTCTCTCTCCCCGGCATTAGCCGGCTAATGTATTGCTACCTCTCCATTCATCATAACCTGTCCGCTTCTTTGCTGGAGCTCGTCTTTCAAACCAGGAAGCTCCTTCTCTTTCTCTCTTTCGCTCTCTAGCTTTCTTAATAATCTCTCTCTCTCTCTCTCTCTCTCTCTCTCTCTCTCTCTCTCTCTCTCTCTCTCTCTCTCTCTCTCCATTTAAGGAAAGGTCGCTGATTTTGAGGACGAAAAATTAATTTCTTTCTCCAAAGTGCTTTTCTCCCTTAGAAGGGATAACCTGGTTTTCAGCAAAGATTTTTTTTGGGGATAAGGCTGTGGGCCTCACGCCTTGGTCCAGGGATGTTCTCAGCACTTATATGCTGACGTTGTTCAATATTTTCTTGCCGATCACCCATCCAAGCACTGACTAAACTACACCTCAAATCTATTTTCCCATTTTACTTAGCATGAAACCAAGATCATCTGGCGCAATAAACAGCATTATCTCTTACCGCAAAATTTTCTTGTTTTATGAAAAACAATTTTGCCTAAATGAACAGCATTACAGGGCAACCGAAAAAGAAAAGAACGAAAAACATTCCAAATTCTTCGAGCCTGTAACTCATCCGTATCACGGAACTTACTGATTGATTTATATAGACTGGCGATACAGCAACTATGGTCGTCGACGCACTCCAAATATGGGGCCAACCGCTTTGGCATCGGCTGGGTGTAAGAGCTTTCGTTAGGCTATTCAAAACAGGCCAATAATAGTAACAGGAAAAAGTTAGCATGGATGCCCTTATTTGATTTTTCCTCATTATTTATTTCTCACTTCAACTGTGTTGAAAGATGATAATCAGATTTCAGGGGCTTATCCTCAGTCCAGATTTCAGGGGCTTACCCTCAGCCCAAAGTGCTGTTAACGGAAACATGATAGCCATAAAAACGATAACAGTTACAATAATGTAACAGTTTAATCTAAACACAGCACTAATGTGTGAAAAAATTTACGCTGATGCCAGCACGGGTCCTTGAACAAAGGCGATCCACAAGTATGGTATGGTGTTGAAAGGATTAACAGGCTTGGTGTGGACCTCTGGAGTCGGCTCTACCAACCGAGACAACGCGATCGGCTGGTTTCCAAGAGTATCACAAAACGTTACCTACGAATGTAGTCGCTGTTAAATTACTTCAATTGAATGACGAATACCAATACACTTGATGAGGGATATGCATTTAAGTGCCCCGACGTCGAAATAAAACAATATTGTGAAGTTTGTAAATTTAACAATCAAGGTATCTTAACCAGGCAAGCAGGAAGATAGAAAGGGACAAAGAAGATAATAGCCTTCAGTATAGCGCATACATCTGGAGGGCTACGCAATACAAGAAACACTGAGTAGAGTAAACTTTCCTACACTCACTCGTGTCCCAGAATAAGGTCTTTTGTTTGATGTAATAATACTTGTCTTCTTTCTCGAAATTTAGTCAATTTCTGATGGATACTAGTCCTTTGCTTTTTCTCTGAAAGGAGAATAAATGAAAAAAAAAAATTGTTCAGATGGTTTCCATGCCGACAAATCTTCATCGGCATCCCCCAAAATTTGATAATTTGGAGAGAGGCTCATCCAGCTGAATCTGTTCTCCCGGATTCGTCCAAATCCGTTTACCCGTCACTGAGATATGCTTACTAAGTCATACGCAGACACCGGAAAAATACAACCCCTCTCCCAACGCCACAGACGGAGATGAAAGAAAAAAAAAAGGAAAATAAATAAGGGAAGTGTCCCCTAACCTCGAAACTATTCGACCTTGGCAGCCAAAGCACCTATCCGGGAGAAAAATAGTTCAGTGGAACGTCATGAACCGGATATCGTCATTTCAAAGAACCGTATCCGGAATTACACTTTTTTTTTTTTTGAGGGGGTTGGGTATGTGTGTTTCACAGGTCTGCTGTTGCAACCGATATCGTGAAAAAGATTATGCTGAGATCAGCACTGATCGTTTGGGAGGTTCGATGTAAGAT
>NC_089786.1:10037500-10055000 GCF_040412425.1 Macrobrachium rosenbergii | reverse complement strand
TTCTCTTCCAAAAAGCTATGGGATTCTCTTCAAAAACCAAAAAGCTAGGAATTCGGATTCTTTCAAAAAGATTCTCTTTCAAAACCTATGGGATTCTCTTCAAAAGCTGTGGGATTCTCTTCCAAAAAGCTATGGGATTCTCTTTCAAAAAGTTATGGGATCTTTTTCAAAAAGCTATGGGATTCTTTTTCAAAAAGCTATGAGATTCTCTTCCAAAAAGCTATCGGACTCTCTTTCAAAAAGCTATGGAATTCTCTTCCAAAAAGCTATGGAATTTTCTTCCAAAAAGCTATGGGACTGTCTTCCAAAAAGTTACGGGATTCTCTATCAAAAAACTATGGATTCTCTTCCAAAAAGCTATGTGATTCTCTTTTAAAAAGCTATGCGATTCTCTTCCAAAAAGCTATGGGATTCTCTTTCAAAAATATATAGGATTCTCTTTCAAAAAGCTATGGGATTCTCTTTCAAAAAGGAAGCCACTTTCAATTTTATTATTGGAAAAGGCCAAAGCCAAGATTATAATTTTCCTTAATAAAAGTGAATGACAATTAGACCTAAAATGAAGCGGAAGCTCGAGAATTCCCGAAAAATGCAATGGATTCATGGAAAATAAAAGGAATGAGGCTAAGGCCCATCAAAAGAATCAATCTGAAGTGGATCATTCTGAATTTTCAGAGACATGAAGTTGCATGAACTGCGTAGTAGAAAGGCATTATTAATGCACTGTTGTGTACTGATGCCTTCATTTACTGATGCCTGATCTGATGTTTGTTAATATTGTTTCTGATCTGATGTATATATTATATATATATATATATATATATATATATATATATAAATATATATATATATATATATATATATATATATATATATATATACTGTATAAATACTTGTTAATTCAACACTTTTGTTTGCATTTCGCATCTCTTCGCCCTTCTTCTGTTTCTCTTACGAATCTTATATTTTGGGGATGTTTGAAAAACCGTCAATGGGCTTTAACGCTTCATTCATAGAAATACGTGCATATTTTTAATATAAATAATAATTAATAGTAGTAGTATTAGTAGTAGTAAGACGAGATCCCTTTCAGCGGTCAGAACCCTTTAAAACTGGGAAAGCCTTTAAAATGTTTAAGCATTTCTTTTGCTGGTAAAATTCATAGTTTTATAATAAACATTCTCTGGCACAGAAAGATTCGTCTTGAGACAGACTTTACTTGTGAACTTTTTTTTTTCTTTGAGTAAGTAGTGAAGTTTTAGGGTTGGAATAATGTTTGCTCTATTTTCCGTTGCAAAATATTAAACTGCCATTAAATGTAAAGAAGCGAAAACTTTCACAGATACTTAAATCATTCTGTTGTAAAATTTGAAAAAATTCTTTCAACTGTGGAAACAATTTATGTGGCGAAAAACTTTACGGCTCGCAAGAAAAAAAAAAAAACTTCTGCACGACATCATTTTTCATATGTGGGAATCTAATAAACGGTGAAGCAATTTCTGGTGTACTTTCTCAAAAAAAAAAAAAAACTGCTACAAAAATACATTAGGTTGCAAACTAGTTAAAAGCTGAAATCGGCATTTCAAGCTGTTAAACTACCTAACATAATGAAGAAATGATGATGAGAAACTATTTTAAGCTACAAAAATATTTTTTTCAGGTAATGTAGTTGATGCAGGAATATCATTTAAACAGTGCGTCCTTTAAACGTGGAAATATTTAATGCTGAGGAAGAATTTTGAACAGGTAAATCTATTTCTTAGATGAAGAAATATTTGATGATGAAAACATTTTATTTGTGAACACGTATACTTAATTGACGTCTTAAAAATATATATATATATATATATATATATATATATATATATATATATATATATATATATATATATATATATATATATATATATATATATATATATATATATATATATATATATATATAATGGATAATGGAAGGATAAGACAAGAAGTGAGCTACAGAATAGGTAGAGCAAGACAGGCAGCAGGTTGTGTGCAAAGGAATGGGAAGACTTGATTGTCCACGGATATTCCCTTGTGGGAATATATTATGACATTGGTGAGTCAACCCTCCTTTATGGATATTAAGTATGCATGTTGTGTGTGGATGAAGGAAAAAAAGGAATAAGTTGTCGAGATTAACTGTTTGTGTAGTACATGTGATGTAAGAACTGAAAGTCTGAGAGAGGCTGAGATTCTTCCAAGACGTAAAATGGTTAGCATAGATAAGGATAGATCAATGTTCTGAGATGGTTTGGTCATGTGGAAACAATATACGACGTTGACAGGTGAAAAGTGTATAATCAGAAGTATTAGGAAGGAGGGGGGAAAGAAAGAGTGGGTAGTGCAAAAGTTCGTGCACGATGCAGGTGATTGGAGTAGTGTGTGTGTGTGTAGGGGGATTCGATGGATTGCTGATGAGCCTTGGGTGTATGTGGATGAAAGGGCTTATGTAATGAAAATTTCCTGCTAAGGGGTCATCAATGATTCAGTATGTACACACACACATACAAACACATGCATATATACATACATGTATATATATATACAGTATATATATATATATATATATATATATATATATATATATATATATATATATATATATATATATATATATATATAAAAAATCATATATAAAACAAAAGCAAATAATAATAATAATAATAATAATAATAATAATAATAATAATAATAATAATAATTTATGTGTGATCTTTTGTACTTCAATGTAACATATATATACACATACAGTATATATATATACAGTATATATATATATAATATATATATATATAGTATATCACACTGGAGTACAAAAGATCTCACATAAATTATATTATTATTATTATTATTATTATTATTATTATTATTATTATTATTATTATTATTGGTAAGAATCCCTCTCGTAGACAACTACTATTGAAAGAAATCGCTGCATCAGCTGCATTGATCTTGTATAGAGTTTTCTCCATTTTCCTTATGACAGTTTTTTCGCAGTTGTAGTAACAGCGAGGAAACTGCCACAAGGAAAATAAAGAAGACTCTATACAACATCAATGCAGCTGATGCAGCGATTTCTTTCATTATTATTATTATTATTATTATTATTATTATTATTATTATTATTATTATTATTATTATTATTATTATTATTATTATTATTATTATTATTATTATTATTATTATTATTATTATTATTATTGTCGTTTGCGTTTGTTTTATACGATTTTCAATAAGAATATAATTCATCAAGTCATTTATTCGCTTTTACCTTACCTGAAGAGTGAAATAGGAACATGTAAAACGAGAACATAAAAAGCAAAAATAAAAAAGTAAGACTGAGCCACAAGTTTTTTATGAAGAATTTCTGCTTTCCGCTTGAAGTACAGATTTAAGAGATAAGTTTCTCACGGACTTTCTATTTTCACGAATTGAGAGAGAGAGAGAGAGAGAGAGAGAGAGAGAGAGAGAGAGAGAGAGAGAGAGAGAGAGAGAGAGAGAGAGAGAGAGAGAGAGAGAGAGCGAAACTGGCAACGATGGAAATTATTCCATATATAACAACAATAGTAACAGAATTGAAAATTACCCACAAAAAAACCTTACTGCATATATAACCCGATGTGCATTCAGTTCTTTCAGACAATAAAACAAATCTACGCACCTACTGGCTTTTATAGGAGAATGATGCAGCAAATCTTAAGAGGAAAATCAGGCAAAAAATAAAACACACACACACACACATACGCACTCACACACAAGAGGTTACATTTTTTTCTAATAAAATGACAAAATTTAATAATGAATAGTTTGATAACACACAAGAAGGGCGAAATTGTACGAAGTCATGCATTAAAAAATAGCTCTTAAATCACAATATATATATATATATATATATATATATATATATATATATATATATATATATATATATATATATATATATATATATATATATATATATATATATATATGAGAGAGAGAGAGAGAGAGAGAGAGAGAGAGAGAGAGAGAGAGAGAGAGAGAGTGGGTGTCAGGGGAAGGGTGGAGGAGGGTGGGCCCGCCAAAACCGAATCGGTCCATCCCTGATTCATCGTGAGAAAATAAAAGCAAGAATATATGGTAGTGATAACTTACATGCAAGTCATCTCTCTCTCTCTCTCTCTCTCTCTCTCTCTCTCTCTTCCCCGTGGGACGAGTCCTACGTAGCTCCTCCTGTGTCAGAGGTCAGTGCCGCCGTGGGAACCCCTTTTTTTCTTCTGTTACGGAAGCCACCCAGGGCCAACGAGAAAACTCGACTGTTGCATGGCACTACTTGAGAGGCGCTCTCTGCAAATATCATAGGTCACACAACTGGTTTTATACACACATCCAGTGCTGTGGCACATCACGACTACTTGCACGGCGGCCGTGGGAGTGAAGACCTCATGCGTGACAAATAATAATAATAATAATAATAATAATAATAATAATAATAATAATAATAATAATAATAATAATAATAATAATAATAATTATTATTATTATTATTATTATTATTATTATTATTATTAATGTGACAAGAACCCACAATAATTTCAACGCTCAATATTAAAAAAAATAACTTTCTTTAAAACTACAAAATTATTTCATAATCATAATAACGCAATGACAATATTTGCCAGTTTGAAGTTGAAAATAAAAACAATAACAAAGCATCATTACCTGCCAACTTGATATATGTAGCCAATGTTTTATTCCTATCAACTAAATAGATAAGGCTTATATATATATGTATATATATATATATATATATATATATATATATATATATATATATATATATATATATATATATATATATATATATATATACTTACATATAAGGTCAAGCGTAGAATAAAATAAGATCAACTATGATTAACTGAAAAATACCAATAAAAGACAGCAGTTACTTTTCCGCTAGTTAAATCACAGGACATAATTCAGTCATTCACGTCACACGCTCTCTGAAAAGCGATTGACCTCTGCACTGAATCTGAGGTGGTACGGTCTGAAACAAAGGTCTCTCATCAAGAAAGATCCTGATTTGTTTTCTTTTGCATTTTAGACCGAGATCTCAAGGGCCGAGTTGTTTTGCTGATGTGATAAGAAAGGAGAGCAGTCTATCGGAAAAGTACGAAAAGTATGTAGACAAAAATATTGAAGATTCAAGAGATTTGACGAACAACAGTTGGAGAATTCAGAAAACCGTGGAAGGAAGACACAGGTGAAGACTCAGATCGGAAGAGAATTCAGCTAGGAAAGTGAACCGGACGGGAAAGTGTGAAAAGAACTCATTTCTTCACGTCTGTTCAAGTCGAAGGAACCCTGGCACAAAAACCTTAAATCATTGATGATGTTTATAAAGAAGGCATGACTTTGAGTTTTCACCATAACCATTTCCCAAAAGATGGCACTCCATAGCTGCTTCTTTGCTCCCCGAGTCCTACGCACATCCTAACTACTAAATGAAGGTATATCGGAAAATTAGGGATATAATGCACAATGATACCATTCGCCTAAATTTCTCTCTCTTGCGTGATTTGTTATCTGAACCTCAAAATGCATACATTGCATGAGTTAATGGCTGAATTCTCTCTTCTGCGCACGCAGTACCGATGATTAGCTACATAAAAAATCGTACACACTTTCTGTTATGAAAAGGATGACTTCAAATAAAAAATTTAACTGTAGCCATCAATCTATCCTTTCAGGAAGTGACGCGACCGGGACCAACCACTGTAAAAAAAATATACGACTGAAGACACAAAACCCTAACATGCAATAAATTAACTTCCCTAATAATTACAACAGGAATTTTCATCCTGTACATACTTTTATATTTACAGTCCAACCACAACTATCCTTAGATGACATCAGGCAATCAGTCATCAATTAATTTTGTAGTATTTGCTTAATCCTTTCTCCAAAAACATTTTAAACAAACAAAACTCCTACAAATCTTAACACATGAACATTATGATAAATTCCTGTTTTCTAACTGACCAATCTTTTCATATCTCTACAGTATTTTAGGAACAATCGCTTGCCGAATTGTTGCCTCTTTTGTTTTCTTTGTTTTTTCTTGCTGGCGAGTTGACGTCTGATGGATGGCGTCAGACTTCGTCAGTTAGGTTCAAGCAGCAACGAATCAGGTCCAGGTAGCAGCAAGCCAGCTGGAGTAGCAGCAGCAGGTATCCGTAAGTCAGGTCTTGACAGCAGAGAGTTTCTTAAGGACGAGATGGTTGCCGTGTCGGCTCTGTTTCGTAATTGGAGGAGGACGTCAGTACGTTTCTTGGAGGACGAGATGGTTGCCGTTTTCTGTCTTATCGTCGTAGATGGAGGAGGACGTCAGTACGTTTCAAGATGGTTGCCGCGTCGGCTCTGTCGCGGTCGTCAGTACTGGAGGAGGACGTCAGCACTGTGCTTGAGGACGAGAAGTTGTCCTGCAGTTCAAGCAGCTTCTGCTTCCACGGCTCTATGGAGTTCGTCTGGTGACGTAACTTCATCATAGTGTATCTTGAAATTATTTTGAGTAACCTTGTTATAGCATTTATTTTTCATTGAGGTAACATGTTTATTGAGTCATTTTTGTACGTTTTATGTTACTGAGTATTTCAGTACGTGTTTTGGGAGTAATGGGTATTTAACTAGATGTTTGTGTTGCTGTTATTTGAGCTCTCTTTTAAAAGTAATTTACTGACTGAAAGATATTTTATGAAACTTTTGAATTGTTTATTATTTTGCTCTGTTTGTTAAAACAATTTTACTAATACTGTCTGCTTCCGTCTGTTTATAATGTTTGTAGAGCTGCTCATCTCTATGATTGTTTTTTTTATGTTCACTGCCTTTTTTTTTACTTTGATTATTGCTGCTGTATTCCTTAATGTTCATTTCATTATTTTAAATTAAAATGAACCTTGACTCGTCTGTAAATATGTACATAGCTTACTGTAAATAAATTAATTTTAAGGTAACTTTTTCGTTTTGTTCTGCTCCTCCTCCTTTGTTTGTCACCTCTCGTCAGTCATTACAGCCCAATTGCTTGTTTATTTTAAAGAAATAGATCTCGAGAGGCGAGATCGTAATACTCACCGTTCAACTCTTAACCTCAGTAGATTATCTATTTCAAAGGGTTCCCCATTTTTTCGCACACTCGCGACACACTCCTTGACTCTCAAGAAAACTTGGCGCAACAATCACTCACAAATTTCAGATTCTGCTTCTTTTGACGATTGTATTGCTACTCATTAAGGCGTACAGATACTTATACGATTACACAGCATTTATTTCCTTATTAGCGACTGATTTGCAAGATGGTGGTTTCCTGTCAAATCACACAACCTCTGCATTTACATAATAGTTTTTTTAAAATCTTACGATCAACTTATTAGAGGGGAAATGTTCTTAATTATATCGTCGATACTTCTCGCTAACTTACTTTATCAGTCCACCATGAAATTAATTGCCACTTTGAATACGGTCATATGCATAAGTTGTTATTAATTAATTGTAACTATAAATGGTTTCCGGTGTTCATCTCAAAGTTATGCAAAATTGGCTTAGGAACGGTTATACATCGGCGGATAACTTAACACTGATATCACCTATCATGAACCAATTCAAGCTTGTTTGTCCAAGGATCTAATAGTCTAGTTAACCATCTCACTTTCAGCTGTAGTGAAACCACTGAAGGAATCATTAGAAATACGGACTTTTTTATGTCAAAAAAGCTTGGACTTTTTTTTTTTAAGTCCCAGAGACACTTGACACTGATTCATTAAAAGACAGAGAGAGAGAGAGAGAGAGAGAGAGAGAGAGAGAGACCTAAGCCAATAATCTTGTTTTCTTTTTTATTACATTCGAAATGATCGATTCTCTATAGTCAACAAAAATATTTATCTATACCAACCCATCACCCCGTGAGGTGAAGTTATTATTCAGCTAAAATATACAGCAAACGCAAGAAATACTGTCTACGCTAACAATAACAAGTAGGCTACCTGATTTTTTGGTTCAACATAACCGTTTCAATATTTCCACAGTTTGTTCATAACTTTCTAGCAAATTTTTTTATATTTTTTTTAAGAGTAACGTAACACTCACCGTTGCGCCATGACAGTCGCATAACTTATAGAGGTTTTGTCCTTATGAATGAAACGTTACCTAGAAACAAGATCTACCTGTTCGTTATCCATAACTGAATTAATTATATAATTCCTCATCATACCTTCTGTAGTTGACTTTCCTCTGTCGTCTCTTCACTTCCAATGTTGTCTCCAAAGAATATTGTCAACTTTCGTTGATATATAGGGTAATTCGAATCCATTCTATTTAGGCCTGGATAGTAAAATATTCTCCAATTACACCCAGAATTTCCTGTTGAGTATAAAAAACGGAGAATAAACAGATAACCTCAGGGACATAGAGAAACCGTCCCAGAAAGATGACATTATTTGCCATGGCGATGTTATTGTCCTCTGATTACTATGTCTGTTAGCAAATCGCCATGCAGTGGTGGTCCCAGTAACGAGCTTAGCCGAAACTCCACCAGGGGCAACAGACTTTCCCCCGCGTTATATATCATGGGCCCTTCGTGACGACAAACCCTTTTCCAATGACAAGTTCCTGACAGATCCCGTGTGTCTGGGGGTTCTCATTGGTAGACGCTGCTTACTAAATATGGACATCACGTCCCACCAATCATCGTCAGTCGTGTGATTAAGTGACGCCCACTTGTTTCGTGCGTTACCGCAGCGCCTTCCCCCACAAAACACGATTCCAGACGGCCACCTCACCTTCTCCCCCTTTCAATCTTTTAAGGGAATTCGACGTAATTATAGTCATCAGGGGGGAAGGTTGGACGAGAGGCCATCGGTGTCAAAGGTCGTGCGTTTACGGCACATTTGTTCATCGGCGCCGACCACGAGAACCACTCGATGGGCACGATGGATTTTGCCAGTTATCCTCTTATTGAATCTAGGACGTGTTTTCTGGAATCCTGGAACGAGCTGGCACTTTGGGGTACGACGTATTCCGTTCCTTGGGTCGCAGGGCAACGCGATTAACCTGACAACCAAATTGGCTATGTTCTTTATTGGCTTTAATTCCCCTCACCCCATCTCGGCAAGAACCCTTGATGGAAGAAAAAGAAGGAAGTCGGACTGCCGATGACCTGTTTCCTTAAAATTATACACCTTCCTGGGTACAAAAAAAATTAATAATTCTTAAAATTTTCAAACACTAGTAAAGAAATTTTCACTCCATCTAGATTTCTGTAAACATGAAAGTGGAAGTACAAGTCTTCATCATTACTCGTATTTTTTTCTGCGTGACTGAAAAATTCTTAAATAGAAAAAAAAAATACGATCAACAAGAAATCTGTAAAAAAATAAAAACCATTCACATAAGCAATGCCTCATGTCTTTTCACACCGGTAAAAATGTTCCAAGACTCCTGGAGCGGAGAGTTGAACTTATCTCAAAAAAAAAAAAAAAAAAAAAAAAAAAAAAAAAAAAAAAGCTACAAGAGGTGCAAAACCACTTACAAAACGACCGAGTCTTCTCGACGCAACGGACTCGATTAACGGGGGGGGGGGTGGAGTGGGGGGTGGGGGTGGGGGTTCTTACACCTCTCCCTGCCCATCTGCTTCTGGGGTCTTATCCACATGACTTCCTCTCTGGAACAATGAGTAAGTTCCCAAATACAAAAGGTTTTGTGATACAAAATATTACATGAAGTTAAATACTACACGACTAAGTATAAGGTCTCTAGGAGGTTTTTACCTCCAAGCCACATCCCCTAGGGAGGCAGTGTCGTCAGTGCACCTCACGGGATGCGTTGTAGGCATTACTTTAAAGGCTCTTTGTAGAGTCATTTCGGCACCTAACTGCAACCTCTTTAATTCCTTTTACTCTACCTTCATTCATATTCTCTTTCTTCCAGCTTGCTATCCACCTTCTCCTAACAATTATTTCAAAGTGCAAATGCGAGGTTTTCCTCCAACTGCACCTTTCAAACCTACCTACTCTCGATTTCCTTCCCAGAGCTGAATGACCTCATAGGTCCCAGCGCTTGGCCTTTGGCCTAAACTCTATACTCCATTCCTCCACGCCACAGACATTCCGTTTAAATCCTAAACCGTACCGTGAATGAAGTTTAAATCCTTCACCATTGTCTAAATCGTATCCTACTTTGTGGTTTTAATCCTCCCTCAAAGTATGATACTTTCTAAACGGTAGTATAAAACCTGTCAGGCCTGTAACATGAATCTTACACCATAGTCTGAATATCGACCTATCATACCGCTGAAATCTTACAACACAGCAAGATATAGTCAATCCTTGCCACTTAAATCCTATAGCCACCGTAAATAAAATAAATCCTATCCTTATAGGTTCAGTTCTACACCACAGAGTAAATCTTATCCTACCCTGTGTCTTTAACTCTAAACTGCTGCATAACTCCTGCTGTGTTTGATGATTACATCTTACACCTTGGCATAAATCCTACCATACTTACAACTTAAATCTAGCCTACTTTGCAGATTCAGTCCTATCCATAAGTCTAAATTCTATCTTCCCTGTGGCTGTAGTCTTACTTAATAGCTTGAATCTTGTATCTTGTAGACTGTAAACTACGCTATGGCTTAATCCCATCGTGCCTGCTACTTAAATCCTGTATCACCGCATAAATCCTAACTTATTCAGAAATTTAAATTCTACACCATGTTCGAACCTTAACCAACGTTGCAGCTTAATCCTACAACAAAAACTGAGTAAATCCCATATTTTAGTGCAGCTTTAATTCTATGGTGTAAATAACCTAAACCATGTCAAACTTTGAGGCTGAAATCCTACCAAAAGCTCAAAAACCTCAAATTAATGCTGCCCGGCAGTTTGAATACAACACAGTATCCTGAATCCTATTTTACCATAAAGCTAAGATTTTATACCACAGCTTCAATCCCGTCGTAGCTTCAACTTAAATCCTTCACAAAAGCCAAAAATCCTACATGACACAGAGGAATCAATCCTACATCCTACAAGAGTTCAGCGTAAAGTTATAAGCCTAGGGCGTGAAGAGAGTTTCACGTGGCCTCAGGTGTTACATGCTGGTAGGTTAATTACAATCCAGGGTGAAGTCAAACAATTCCACCTTAACTAGAACATGAGAAGGTGCCTGGTATTAACTTTCTCTCTCCCTCTCTCTCTCTCTCTCTCTCTCTCTCTCTCTCTCTCTCATACAAATAAATTCTCTCAATGTTTAAGGAAAAAGCTCCATTTTATCTCTCTTTCTCTCTCTCTCTCTCTCTCTCTCTCTCACACACACACACAAATAAATTAATCAAACAATGTTTAAGGAAAAAGTTCCATTTTATCTCTCTCTCTCTCTCTCTCTCTCTCTCTCTCTCTCTCTCTCTCTCTCTCTCTCTCTCTCTCTCTTGTCAGTTAAAGTCTGGGTACTGATAAATAATTTCATTATTCCATCAATCACTTTAGCTTGCCAGCTACTATGGTATAATAAATGGTGCATATCTAAATTTCACTCTATGAATGAAATCTACACCAACAGCATATACTGTAATATTTATCCAATGGCAACCATCACATCTATGTAATGTACAGAAGAAACTATAGACAATGAAAAGAAAGAAACTTTGACGTAAGAATCACCTCATGGTAGTACCAACATCCAATTTGTACAATGATATATACAGTAGTATATAGAAGGAAGGTATATATGAAATAGTATGCTGGCGACAAGTTTATAATTCTAAGACTCATGTCTATTTTCCAGAGGCTAATTTAACAGGTCCTGAAGCACAGATTTTGTAATTTTAACTATATATCTCAAAATTTGGAGCAAGGCGAAAAGTATATTAACGGTTTTTGAAAGCTATCTTTTTGATTAGTTATTATTTGTACACCCTATTTCCTAAAATCTCAAGTTACTCAGACACTTTAGTAAAAAATGTATGTATGTATGTATGTATGTATGTATGTATGTATGTATGTACGCATGCATGCATGTATGTATGTATTATTGTTATTATTTCAGTGGATGAAACCTATTTACATGGAACGAGCACACTAAAGGGGCCACTGACTTGAAATTCAAGCTTCCAAAGAATGTAGGTTTCAACCTCCCACCGCAGACCCCACACTGCAACAGTAACTGATAATGATCATGTATGTATATATATGTATGTGTGTATGTATGCCTGAATGTATGCGCGTATGTCTAAAACCTGAAAGTTTCTTCCAACAAGATTCAGATGAAGCTTTCCAGTAACATACATGCGGTCATGACTAAATTTTGGGGAACTGGCGTCACATATGCACCGTGGCATTAAGAAGAAGATGAAGGGGGAAAAATGAGGTTATTATATTGCAAGTAATGGAAATGAAAGTACCTCTTCGTGACTGGGCAAAAAGCATGAAAGCCGCCTATCACGGCCTGACATATTTTTTAAGCAGTGGACGGCTTCAACGAGAATAATAATATGTCGTCTGAAATCATTTAATGATTTTAATGGTAAGTCTTCAGATGCGCCGGAATGATCTCTTCTTTCGTTTAGATGTGTTTTGCCATTCATTATTATCAAGATTCTCGTTTTCATTTCATATTAACCTGTTCTGAAGATAACTGCATGTTTCTCTTACACTAATTCTAATTTCCCTTCATTTTTCAAACCTTAAGACATATTTTCAAATCGTCACTTAAAAGTTTAGTTTATAAATGGTCGCCATGTGACGCATGGGAAGCAATACAATGTGCAAAAACAGAAGATGATTATCCGAATGCTTAAATCCATAATGAGGAGGTAGTACACTTGAGAAAATTATTCCGGAAAATAAAAAAAGAAATGAAACCAACTTGACCTGGGCTGTCATATCCCGTGTCTGTCTTTTGTACATACAAGTAATAAATTGCACCGGTAAGGACTACAGACCCCTATAGAAAAACAAGAGGGCCGTATGCCCTACCGAAATACAAGATGACTATAGACCCCTATCGAAATGCAAGATGACTATAGACTCCTCCCTCTCCCTATAAGGGCAAAGGATGAGGATTCAAAAAGAAACGAAATATAACATTACATCGGAGACCATAGACGGAGGCTGTGGGTCTCACGAGACCTGGAAGCTTCCTCCATCCTTTGAAAAAATACGGAAACTTTCAGGACTGGATCAAGTGGCAATTGGTATCAATGAGGCCTGCGTTGCAGAGTCCTCACAGCGACAAAGAAGACCGCATACCTCATCAATTTTGTAAGAGCTGTCCAACTCGTGGGAAGAGATAACGAAAGATAGTAAAATACAGGTGATTAGTGAAATATCTAGGACTGACTTTACGTCACATCGAAAAATTTAATATAATGACATTCTTTTATGATGAAACACACATATTACATCTATGAGAATCTGAGGCTTATTGATGAAACCATAGGCATAGCCAAAGGAAAAACTTGTGCTTGGGTGTTCTTTCCAATAGCCACGTGACAGTTATTATCATTTGAGATATATATATGTATGTATATGTATATATATATATATATATATATATATATATATATATATATATATATATATATATATATATATATATATATATATATATATATATGATAAAATATCATGGAAAATTCATAAATTAGGTAAAACATGACAAAAATCCACTCGACATTACTAGTAAGCTTCAAAAGGTATATGCCTCAATGACCACTGCAGTTGAGATGCCAGCTTACATAAACCAAGTAATTAATTAACCTACACACAGAAAGAGGCGTATGGGTGAGGGATGCAAATTAATAAAATAAAAAGATACCAAGCAAGAAAAACAACTGTACCTTAAGCTTCCATTTTGAAAGATATGAACACATAACTTGTCCCACGTGGCCAAATCAGTAATATTCTTAATACTGTTCAATAATTATGCTTGAAAATCAAATGAATTCCAATTTCTACAGCTGTAATCTAAATACACTCCTTTTAAAAAAAGAAATAACTTCAGTTTCCTACAGTATATACGAACCCACTTTAAAAAATGGATAATTATTTGTTCAGCATCTCTTAGCTATATAAAAAAAAATTGTTGTTGGTAATCAGTAAGTAATTAGGTTCTAAAGTATTTTTAAAGATATTCACACAAACAATGATTATGTTACTGGTATTACTATAGTGCTCTGGTGGTTCCACAACCGCTCGTTAGTTATGGAAGTAACTGAACAATTTCCTCGAAGGAGCTTCAGAAACTGAATAACCTAACCGCAAGTTAAAACTGCATCCAATCTAGTAAGACGAACATGGCCTTATGCCAGCGAGGGCTATTGCTCTTTAAACCCCAGCCCATGGGAAGAAAAAGAAATAAACGAAACTAAAAGCAAATTCTTAATCTGCGACGATAATGGGAGAAAATAGGTAAGCAATTGCTGAGGATGGCAAATACCAAATGACAGTCATTGAACATTTCCTCCTTTATTCATGAGGTAAAATTGTACCTTTTATCTCTCTCTCTCTCTCTCTCTCTCTCTCTCTCTCTCTCTCTCTCTCTCTCTCTCTCTCTAGAGTATTCCGGCTATACTCGAGATGAGTCGCATCGATACTTTTGCCTTATCGGTCGCTGTTTTCCAACCCGGAATTAAAGAACCAAACGCCTCTATTAATTGACCGTCTCGCCGTAGTGCTCCGGGAATGCAAATATATTTGTATGCATTTTACGAGAAAAAATGTAACAACTGCCAATTAAGTCTTAATCTATACCAGAAAGTTAAGGGTTATAGAGGGGAATATCGAGTTGATAAAAAAAAAACACACATTAAATGATGTGCGATTAGTTATAGAAAAATCATAAATACCTACCCACGCAAATTATAATATATATACTGTATATATATATATATATATATATATATATATATATATATATATATATATATATATATATATATATTTATATATATATAATGTATTTATATATATATAATGTATATTTATATATATACACACACCTACATACATGTATATAAATGTATATATATGTGTGTGTGTTTTTTGTGTGTGTTTTGCAGAATATCAATTTTGAATCCTGAAGAAAAAGAATCGGAAATTCTTCACACTGTGTTACAAATAGGCACATTAGTAAATAGCAGAAGTAGGATGAGGAGGAAAAGTGAGGGGAAAGGGTGAGGAGGATACTCTTAAAAAATTTTTTAAAATAGTAAATGAGACCATTATACAGGGAGTCATGAATTTAACATTTCCACGGGCATATCCTTATGGAAAACAGATGACCCTTGGCTCAAAGGAATCGCGGATGTGAAGTTAAGGACTCTCACTCACTCTCTCTCTCTCTCTCTCTCTCTCTCTCTCTCTCTCTCTCTCTCTCTCTCTCTCTCTCTCGCGATGGTCTTGTGCAGAACGCCTTTCAAGTCGCAATCGTTTAAGCTGTATCTCGAGGAGAGAACCCGTGGCCATATTATGAATAATCTAGAGGTGGCCATTTTCGGTGTCCCGGCGTCCCTAGAGGGCCACAACACTACACATTGAGTAATTACCTAATATTCTCAAGAGACGGTGTGAGAGGGGGGCCCCTTGAGGGACCATGGGGCCCCCGGGATGCTATGGGGAGCTAAAGGACTAGGGCCGTAAAAGACTTCCCATATCTCTCTCCTTAATGTCATACTTTGGTGATGTAAGGTACCGGTCACGGGCGTTTTCTAAGTCACCTCTTGTTTTCTGACGCATTGCTGTAGCTAGAAAAACTGATAAATTAAATTTCGCCGTACTTTCTGGGTTACAAGATGAAATCTAAGCGTGATTTGCAAATTAGCACAACAAATCTTGACCTAACTGCCAATGCCAGAAGGGCGAAACTTGCCACGATTAGAAAGACAGGGAAAGGAAATCTTGTCATGACTGGATAACTAATTACTGCCACAGGCAGAATATTTGGCATAGCTTAGTCTTGTTAGCCAAGGGAAATTCGACAAGAGGCACAGAGAAGTTCACTCTCATAAACATGAATTTTACGTTCAGGTAACTACACACTAAAGGATGCGCTTCTCAGCGAACATAAACCTAAGAAAAAACTTTCCAGAGAAAACAAATGCATACAAAATAATTCAGGCTTCGACGCTTCTGACCCACATATTGCACAAACCCAAAACACACGCGCACACACACACATACCAAAATATCCACGCCAGCGAAGCAACGTATTTAGAATAAAGAAAGTAGAATGGTTAGTGGCCCCCTTTTTGCATCTGCGAGGTTCCGGGCAGCTTACTTGCTCGCAGGCAGGTAAAGTGCTCATCACCATTTACATAGTAACGAGTACTAAAGCGGATCGTTAGGTGCTCACAAGACCCAACTGTAGAAGGCCTCAGATTCCCACGCACTTAACCCCTCCCTCTAGCCCCACTCACACCCCCATCCTTCCCTGCCCCCCTCCCCCCGAGTGATATTTATCGACCTGGAGATGGTAGTTTCTCTACACATCGTAATGATAGTCGGGCGAAAACAGGCATGCGGCTCAAGGCTTCATTTTTCTACAGTGATGACAAGCGGTACTCGGATTAGGGCATGTCGTGGCCTAAAGTTTTAGCCTGGGGTTTATTACTGAAAGGAAAAAATGAGCCTAAACTTTTGAAAGAAACCACGAGAGATTTAAATTTCCAAATCGAATTTCCTTTCTCTGAGAAAAATCAATTACCATCGCAATTACCTAAAGTAATGACACCCCTAAATAAACAAGTATGTTCGAAACATATATTTAGGTACGGAGGAGAATCATAAGATTCAAACTCTGGCTCTATCGTTTTATAAAATAAAATCAAGCGACAGTAGTAAAGCATCATGATCGTCATTATTATTATTATTATTATTATTATTAAAGCAACAAGTCTGAATTTCCACTGCCATTCTTTACATTCATGTTTGCAAAATTTCGAAGCAAGTTTTCGTGAAGGGCAGTCCCCACGCCAAGGACTAATCCATTAAACTGTGGCCATGATCTGAATTCGGATCACCAGCCACCCACTGCTATCTGGGCTGCATTGAACCATCATTATTCATTCATTAACAAGTGCTTATTGAGCAAATTGACACAGACGACAGTAACACGTTCGCTATGCTGATGGTCGTTCGATCACCAGGTTAAGGAATGTTGGGTCTGGTCAGTAGTGACCTGGGTGACCAACAAGAGAGGCCATACACCTTCGACATATGAGCCCCATTAACATGAGCTGGGCAGAAAGAGAAGCTTACAACGTCATCTCAAAGAGGTGTGTGGAATTTTGGTGAATCCCTGGCGCCTTCCCTTTTTATGAAAATAAGGCGTTTTGTGAAGAAAATACAAAAACACAAACACAAGCACATTATACACACACACACACACACACACACACACACACATATATATATATATATATATATATATATATATATATATATATA
>NC_089786.1:10030000-10032500 GCF_040412425.1 Macrobrachium rosenbergii | reverse complement strand
ACGAAAGGCCCTTCCCCTGCGACATCTGCGGCAAAGCCTTCAGGAGGCAGGACCACCTGAGGGACCACAAGTACATCCACAGCAAAGAAAAGCCCTTCAAGTGTGAGGTATGCAGTAAGGGCTTCTGCCAGGCCAGGACTCTGGCTGTGCATAAGGCCCAACACGCCCACGAAGCTCTTCAGTCGCCGCTCCATGTCCCTTCTCCGCCGTCCGTGTCTACATCCCCCTTCAGGAATTTGGATCTACGGGATAGACTGGCGCCATACCCAACCCTTGCCCACCTTCACAGGAGTCTGAGCCGTGACCTGCACCTCTTCCAGACACAAAATCGCGTCCCGGTCCTTCCCGTGCCCCCAAGTTCTCCCGAAGTGATCGTCGACGACGCGAAAAATGCAAATGCCGAAAGAGATGTGATATTCGTCATGGCAGGTGACACTGCCGAAGTGGCTGAAGAAAAGCTCTTGACCTGACGGTGGATAGGAAGAGTTCTAGGTCTCCCGACGACGCTGGTAAGAGTTCTCCGCCCACTCAAGTTGATCACAACAAGAATGAAATTCGACGGAGTCCCACGAGTGTCGATATTTTGGCACTGGCCACCAAAAGTTTAGCAAAGGCGTCAGAGGCCATCACGAAGTACAGTGAGCGTGAAAACCGTTTTTCAATGGCGAATTTGATAGCGAAGTAATATACTAGAGTGTCTACAAGTTATTCAGAGAAAATCAATATTCTGTCAGTTTTTGTGATAATAATCAAAGGTAAATATTAAGTGGGGTACCGCTTAATTTAATGTTTTCTGGCTTCAGCCTATATTTACAAACTCAAATAGTATCAAAACATCTAAAAGTAAGCCATACATAAATAATGTATACGGAATTTTATACATAGTCACAATACTACATTTTCTTTCACTTTGAGAGTGTAAGTTGAAGCTGAAAGTAAGAGATCTGGTTTACAAATTTCCTTTAATAATAATAACTGAATTCTGCCAGATTTCTTATTTTCAGTCTTCCGAAAGGTATGCCATACTGGCAATTATATATTGTTATATTTTCTTTTTTTATATTTGATATATAGATGATGATAGATTTGTGAATTTATAAGATTATTAAAAGTAATAATTATAATAAACTTCGTTAAGTTTCAATTACCTGCAAAATAAGTTAATACAGAACTACATACTTGGATAATCTTACTACAGTGTCTTATACCGCACACCTAACTATATATATATACAATTAATATACTTCAGTACTTATATAGGTCTGTGAGAGCTTATGTGAAAAAGACATTCATATGAATGACGCATTTAAAAATGATAAAAGATGACGTTGATAACTCACAGCTGATACACAAAAATGAATTGTTTAAACATTAAAGGGCTTCGAACAAACGATGTAAAAATGAAAGAGATGAAGCAATGGTTGAAAACACGAGTTAAAAATTAAGAGAAACACCAGGTTTAAAAAAACAAATAATGAAAACAAAATCATGGGTTCAATATGGAAAAATAAAAAAAAATCAGAAACGAAAAATCCAATGCAGTGTTCAAAATGAAAAATTAAATCGATGAGAGAAAAACTTCAAAAATCTTATACAACATCAAGGTCCACCGTAGACAACTTGCCTTGTTTACAAATCAAAAGTACTGTGCATGTCATAATTTCTGATGGCTGCGAAAATGTGTAATCATGTTAAACAGAATTACATTTTATTATATATTATATTGATATATATATCACGAATAGTATAACAAATTACCTGCAATTACATTAAAACAGGTCTTTCCAAGGAAGTAAAGTGATTATCTTCTGTGAGGATAATAATCTCTCTTCAGTTAATAAGATACGAGGTTATTAATATCTGTCATTCATCAAAGTTTACACAATTTTCATAACTTATTTATTCTTAAGTTTACAAATGATATCGGTTGTATTCTATATCCTCGAAGTTAACCAATCTGCTTTCTATAGTTCCCCTGTATCATGTCATATATTTAAGATTTTTAAAAGTGTATGTTGGTTTTTTTTGGGGGGAGGGAGGGAGTGAAGTGTTATGGTTTGATGTTAATGAAAAGAGAGTACAGTATCCAAATTATCGGCGCCGTTTCATTATAACAGTAATTATATAAATGTGTAAGAAATATTTCTTCAGAAAATCCCAACTCCGTTGACTTACAATATAAGAAGCAAACAGTAAACCGCGATCTTAATTTCCTAAGCAGCTCTGAAATGTCTTCCAAATGCTCAAATGCTTTGACCACCTTTCATTTTATCTAATATCGTTTCCAAAAATATCTAAGGATCTTAAACAATTACATACTGTTACCATGCAGAAATATCGTTTCATGGAAAAAAATTCCACCATAATATGAAATATCTGGAAAAATATATATAAATTTCCACAGTAAGCTTACCATCTAAATATATGTATATACAGATCTTATACACATTTCATATCAATGTGGAATTTCCTTCCAAATACCTAAGTACGACTCTTTACT